>NW_017300267.1:1005176-1058540 GCF_001594075.2 Trachymyrmex cornetzi
GAGAGGCTTCCCCTTCGCGGGGCCCACAGCCAACCGCCTTCCATGCGCCGCGATGTCCGTGCATTCTTGGACCTCCTCGACGCGGCTTGTCGCGACGGGTCCGTGCGGAGGGACTTCGCGTAGCTCCCCTCCTCCCCCTCTGCCCCTCTCGAGCAGAGGCGAGACGAGAAGTTGGAGAAGAGGAATGAGAAGGCAAAGATCGCGGGTGGATGGCGACGAGGAGGAGAAGAAGAGATTGAGGTGGAGAAGGAGGAAAAGGAGATGAGGATGAAGAAGAAGAAGAAGAAGAAGAAGCAGAAGAAATGAGCAGTGCCGGGCAACGTAGGTAGAGGGAGAGAGGAGAATGCACCAGTGTGGTGAAGCTCATGGTGGAGGCGGTTGAGGAGGGCAGATTCGAACTCAACTTTTATGGCGCCCTGGCGTGGGCGAGCTCTTGTACGCGCGTACACGCTTTGGAACTTTCTTCGATGCTTCGACCCATAGGTCTAGTAGTGACACTATTTGGATGTAGGCTTTTCGATGACGGGCGCTAGGATGATTTCCGAGCTATGTGGGCGGTTTGGTAGGTGTATCGAATCCGTTGCCAGGCGACACTCTGAAGGCCGGAAGGTGTCCCAGAGTTTTGTTCGCATAAAGTTTTATTCGCGCGACGTACAAAGAACGTTGAGCTTTATCCTCTCTGCAGAGCACAAATTTTATTCAATTGCTATATCATGCATCATTTAGAAATCGATACACTGAAAAAAAATTTCTGGTTAGAAATGAACGAATTAAAATTTTCTGGTTAAATTTATTAGAATTCTAGTCGAGATAACCGGAATTCTGGTTGATACAATATTTATGGTAAGATCTACTAGAATTCTTATTTATACCAGAATAATTATATCAATCGGAATTCTAGTTATTTCAACTAGAATTTTAGTAGATTTAACAAAAAAATTTTGATTCGTCCATTTTCCACCAGAGTTACTATTTAATCGAACCAAATCATTTTTCTCAATGCAAAATAAATGATACGAAATAGCAAAGGAAAATCCCTCTAGTTATTGCTTTTTAATGTTATTATACAAAAGAAAATGAGAACTGTAATCCTGAGCAGCCCTTTGATGGCAAATTGGGAGTTTGCATTGCATTCCACTAAATATCAACTAACCGTAGTAATATTACAGCAATGTTGTAATTTCTTTCACTCAACAATCTAATGTATAACATGTGTTATATTACATTTTTATTGTTGAGTGGAAAATTATAATATTAATGTAATATGTTAGTCAGTATTTACTAGGATAATCGTGAAACAAAAGCAACCGTTTTTAAAGGGATGAGAATGTTAGGGAAATAATAGGGCACAAAGTATCCCAAATAATTAAACATCATCCCTTAGGAAATATGAGAAATTTCCAAACAAGTTAACAATAATAATAAATTCTATAATATTCTTGTAACTTTCAATAAAAATAAAAAGATATATATAAGCAAATACAGACAAATAAGTAGTTAAGTATCAGACACGACAATTAGAACAACCAAGCTCATTTTAAAATTAAATCAATCAGAATGGAAAGATTTGAAGCCACTCAAATCGGACAACAGTTAATATTGTGTATAAAATCTTTAATGTGGTATATGCCATACATTTCGATCCGTGGATTGGATCCTTATCAATAGCTTATAATCGTTATAAATCTATCATTATTCTTCCTGGAACAATGATATATTCTTAGAAAGCATGGAAAGAACAGTACTAAGCATGTCAAGAGACAACAATCAAGTACCAACTTGATTCTTTCAACAATCAAGTACCAACTTGATTCTTTGATAAATCAATCAGAATGTAATTTCTTCTGTGTTTAATGCATTTAAGTTAAGAAAGTGACACGAGACGATAATAACTCATTGATACCGAAAGACTTTATCTGATTAACAGGCAGTAGTCGTGTATATATTATCCCAAACCAGCAATGTGTAAAATTATGATAATATTTTTTTGAAGTTTGAATAATTTGAATTACATAGGAGAAATCTCGTAAAGTATATGTCTACTTAGATGCCTAACTGGAATAAGCTGATTCCATGGCCTTGAAAAGCGTTCTGTATGTAGTCATCGCGGACTACCGTTTCGTGGTAATATTATTCAAAGATAATATTAAATGCTCGGAAATAATGGCTCTCTCTCTCTCTCTCTCTCTCTCTCGTGCAAACTAAGCATGAGATACGGTCATGTCTCTCGATGGTATCTGCTAATTACCTTAACTGTATTGCCACGTAGTCGCACATTAGTCGTAACCGCTTTACGCCGAATGTATTATCATTCACGTGCCGTTAAGGGAAACTCGTACGAGCGTGAATTTTTACCACGTCGACATTGTAACGCGAGTTCATCGCGATCGACTGCCTGACAATAATTATGTAAGTGCTCGCATTAATCGCACATCGTGCGGGTACCACGAACAATAACGGCGCTCCTATGTTAATTAAGCTCGATTTCTCATTAGATCGTCACAAGTTGAAGTAAAAAATCGACAACATGTCCAAGGCGTTATAAGCGATGTTTCGTTAATGTAAAATTGTTCATGACGATCCTTAAATTTTTAAAGGTGTACTTGAGGATCTTGAACCTCCCGAAACCGGACCTAGATATCTTCTCTTACTCTTTTTCATTCTCCCTCTCTGTCTCTCGTATTTGCTCGCTTCACCTTCTCCTTCATACCGGTCTGCTATTCGTGGAGCCGGTCTTCACATTCAGAATAAGTCAGATGCATCGTATGGAAAAATCGGATACATATCCGTTGCTTTAATCTCAGCTGTTGCGAAAGACGTTATAGCAGACGATCAAAACGAGGAGAAAGCGAGGATGAAAAATCGCGAGTACGTCTCGCGGAAACGAGAAAAATGCACAAATGATCACGCAAGTTGGCAAGAGATGATCATAATTTATTACTTTGTACGATTATCTCTGTTCTCATCTGTAATTCGTATGAAAGCACTTAACTATATCGAAAGTTACTCAGCTATCGAGAACATAGAATCATATATTTTTTTTTTTCATATATTCATATTAATTTACAAAACAAAATTAATTACAAACAAAATATAATTCTACAGTACCATACTTGTCAATAAATTCATACGTGGAAAAAACGATGCTAAGCAAAATATTTATGTAGAAAACTCAAGCACGACGAATAATGATGTAAAAAAATTTTCGATAATCATCTTGAGCGTTCTAAATAATTATTTTGACGGTTTGATAAAATTTACTTTTAGATCTGTATTTAATAGTTAAATATTTAAATACTTCAGTAAAACCGTTCTTTCTGTGTATGGAAAAATCGAGAATATTTGAAGGGTGTAAAGTTCACCGAGCAGAAACGACCGAGGTGCTTCGATATTAAAGCGTTCGATATTATTGCCGCGTGATCAGCAAGATTCACGACGCGATGTAGCGTGTCTATATTCGACAGGCAAAGTACCACGACGAGGAGCAAACGTTCGTACTTCGGCAAGGTTACGTAGAACGCTCGTAGTCGAAATAATATTGGCGCTCTCGTGGGCACATATCGTTGTGGCTCATAAAGAAGCGAGAGCTTGTATATAGGGAACCATCTACCAAAGAGGGGGAGGAAGGGTCTCGGCCAGCGGAATGTTGCTTGACCACCCGACCATCTCCTGCCTCTCCTCCAGCATCGTGAATCCATCGAGAGAGGCGGAGAGGAGAGGAGAGAGAGGGAGAAGAAGAAGACTGGACCAACCGCCTTTGGATCCTAATGGGCTCCACACATTGGGGTGCACGAATATTCCTTTACTATCGCGGACATCTTCTCGGGAAGATTCGTAATCCGCCATGCATGAGACCTTTCTTTTAATGTTCACCGAGATACCTGTTACTCTCGAATTGTTTGCGCAAGATTTACGGAGATAGAGAACCCATAACTGCGGAAAATTTTAATATCTGCAGAAACCTGAGTGTAGGAGAGCAAAGAATTGACCAATCGCGTGATATTACGATTCCTTAAATCTAAAAATATTACATACTATGGACTTAATTTATATAAAACTTAAGAAAAGACAGGTTTTATCATTAGTTTAAAACTAAGGATATTACGTATGGAAAATATACATACATTTCTATTTATATGAAGATCCCTCTTTTTTAGAGCAAAGATTATGGAAAACAAATAAATTAATTCAGCAAATAAATTCGGAACTTTTAAAAGAACTTTACTTGGGGATGCATCTATAATCAAATCCTTTCTGCAGATTTGACATTACCGGCGAGAATTCTATCGAATGCAAATTTTCAATGCGATAACAATCGCATAAGCGATGTATCTGCTTTGATATTGATAAAAGGCGTATGTTTCTTGTGTCTCCTACGCAGATTCCACGATGATAATTTTATATCGTTTTTATCTGCCCGTGGTATCGGGGGAACGACGACTGTGATTTAGCAGAGTTAAATAATTTCTGCAATAAGCGGGCGTTAATAAGGATTTTTGCCGTATACTTTCAGCGCGCACGCAAACGAGCGAAACTTTAATTGAGTATCCATTGAACGCACAGCCGATGCAGAAATATATTATCGTGGGAAGATTCTCCATGGCGGCATGTTGTACCCCGCAGAGCCTTCGTTGCGTCTTCGTAGACGCATTATCTCTCGATACGGACGAGACAAGAACGAAAATGGCAGTGACCTATGAGGCTGTCCGTCGATGACGCGAGAGACTTAATCAAAGAAGATGCACGACTGACACTTTCACAATGGACGCGCGTATGTCTGCACTTTCTGCATCAGCCGTACGGAACGTTTCCTCGCACGCATGTCGCAGGATTGCTCAAAGAAAATCGTGAGATCGCTATACTTAATTCTAGGAAACCGCAGATGCATAGCGAAGATATACTCGCGCCGGAATTATGTCAACAGTTACGACCGGTTCGCCGTTCGTCTTCGTTTCAAGTGCTCGCGACTCGTTCGAGGTGCTTCACCGAGGACGATATAGAATATGCAAGGCTACGATCGTCTCGAGGAAACCTGATTTGCATAATCTTTAGAGGTTTATAGAGAATTTGTCCGTCTGTACGATAAAAATATTAATCTCGAGCTTTTTTTTTTTTAATAAGAGAACGACAATTAGCGACCGATTATTATCGCTGATTTGCATAAGATGAATTTGAAATATTGTTCTTATTATAATTAATAAAATCTGCATCACAACGTCTCGTAATTTAAACAGAGATTTTTTTTTATTCTACAATCTTTCCCTCTCCTTCTCTTTTTCTCCTTTATAGCAAAATGATTCGGCTATTACTGACATAAGTACTTTGAATACAACTTCGTCAGTATTCAAAGAAGTTTCGCAACTAGTCGCGGCTGGTGGATCAGCTTTCTGCTCGAGCACCGCCTAAAATTATTCCACAAGCGTTCTGCATTCGAAAGGTACCATGTCGTCCGCGGAATATTACGTGATTTCTACGTTTTCGGCAAACATTTGCAGTTAACGAACGCGAAGCTGGTCCTCTAATATGATAATATAGCAGCGTACAAACAGAATGATAACAATAACTGCTGGCATTGTATCAGTATTTAAAATATATTACTTATGCATGTGCTATTTCGTACGATAAGAATGGCAAGGCTATTAACTACAAGAATAGTCCCATAAACCGTAGTATAACAAAAAAAGATGAGTATTCTATTTTTAATGATTATGAAAAGTAACTATCTTCTTAATTAAACTTATTATCCTGAACAGGTAGATATTTTTTGTCACATCAGTATTCGAGAACCGCAGTATTCAATTTGTTTCCTTAAGCATTTTTGGTCTTCTTAGTGTGGTTATCTTTCTTACATGCATAAAATTTCCTTTTGTCCAAAGATAAAAATAATCTCATTTGTCACATCGGCAACTGTACTAAAATAAGTATCTAAAAATAATGTATCATACCTTTAATCTTTCATATATTTCTTTTAAACATATTTTTTCACAAATATTCTTACAAATATTCAGTAGTATTGAAACTGAAAATTAAATTACATCGCTACAAATATTTATTAATTAGATTTGCGTGGTGAGAGCGCTCTCTCTCTCTCTCTCTCTCTCTCAAAAGAATAATGATAATCTAATCTCTTGAGATTATATTAATGTTTCGTTATTTCTAACTTCTATATGTGCCAAAATGTAAATCAATCCATTTCTGTAGTTATACTTTCAAAGTAAAAACATCCATATATATATTTAAGATAAGAAATAATAAACTAAATTTGAGTTTTTAATACATCTTCTTGAATTAAATTGTTTAACTCCGTTGTTTTAAATTAATGACATATCAAGTAGGAGCAACGGCGATTTATAAAAATGATTTAAAATAACTTAAATTTAACAATGTGAAGTGATATTTAGTTGGATTACAAGCAGTGTAATCAGATGAAAAACGAGAAGTTTCAAGCGCGATCTGGAAAACAATATTTTCGTTTATCATCTTCGTCTCGCTAGTTTTTGCGAACATGGAATAAGTATCGTCTCTCGAAGTCTCGACGAACAGCGAGCCTCATAAGCAAGCGTGACAAATGCAGACAGCCGTGCCAATTATTTACACAACAACTCACGTTCCCGTCGTCAACAAATAGTCCACGTGCACCACGCACATAGTTATCGTCTCTTTTATTTCTCTTTGACAATTCCTGTCGACGAAAGATATCGAAGCGAGTGATTCTCTTGTACAAAATCTCAAAAATTTTCGAGATCTTAATAATCGATGAAAAATCGATAGATATTTGAATAACAAAATTAATATATCCTTTTTTTATAAGCAATAATATGGAAAATCACAATAAACTTTGACTTTAAAGGCATATATACTCTCTAAAATTTAAAGTGAATCTTACTCTGAAGTGGAAATCTCACTCTTAAAGATTGAAAATTATGCCACTCTTCCAAGACTGGACTTGAGATACCATTCCAATTAAGAATTTAGAATATATTATAATAGAGTCTAACTTAGAGTATAAGACTGTCTGGATTAATAAATATGTTATTCCAATATGGCGACTTTATGCTGGATCTGGCTAGATTCTTTTTGCCATATATACACTAAATTCGATTACACACACCATAATGCATATTAAAGCTGTTACACTGATTTAATTTGTGAAAATATAAAATAAAAATATTTTGGATTATAAAATATAGATTTTACTTAACAGCACAATAAAATGTATTGAAGATTTCACAGTTTAATCCGTCTTTATATTTACATATTAAACACATATTTTTCAATTTGTGTACGATGGCTTTAATGTACACCAACTAGTCTGCATTGAGTGCATTTAATCGAATTTGTTATTAAGCATTTTGTGTATTACTTATAAGCCTTATAGTCTTTATGTATCACATCTACATTTTTTAAAAACTAGTGTAACTTTTCCGTAATATACTTGTTGTCTTCTCCGCAAGAAGACCTTATTTTATCTCGAAATCGAGAAACCGGTAGAAATCGATGATCTGGAAAGTTTCTGATCCGCTCGGATAGCGCATCAGACAATGACGACAACGACGACAACGGCGACAACCACGATGATGTAAGTAAATCAAAGTCTTCGGGGCGGAAAATGAGAACGAGACACCGTTCGTCGCGGTTTGCAAGCTGGCATATTTCTTTCGGTAGCAGTAAAATAGAAGCCAATGAATTACTGGCGTGGCTCCTTAGGCGAAAGATTTACTCAGATAACAAAACTGATCCACTTGAACTTGAAAAGTATTCATTTTCTTAAGTTCTTTATGAATTAGCGTAATTTCTTCAAAATAAATTCAAAAAGAATTTAAAAATATATACAAATACAATTTATACATATTTGTAAATATATTACCTTTAATAAAAGTAATATTTAATTTGCATAAAAACCAAGGTATGATTTATTCTATTCAAAATTAAGAAACAGAAAAAGATTAGAAAAAGAATATCTTTTGATTTTGAAAAAGAGCTTATACGATATATTTATACTTTATTATTTGTGACATAAAAATAAAGTCGTTTGGAACTCTCAAAAATACTTTTAGATAGAACAGAAATGCGACTAAACAGGATTTCATTTTGTAAATCGGTAATTAAAAAAAAATTTTTCTCGGACTGGAACTCTTCTGTGCTATCTGGATACTTAACCGCGATATTCCGTAACCACCATTACGACGCATGTAGACCGCAATATCGCTGCCGCGTTATAGGCAGAAATATACATAGCTGATTAATGCGAGCGCGTCCAAATACGGCGTGGCGCTATCACTACCGGATTGCAAAAACCAGTTATCAAATTATATATGCATAATTGTCTTCTCACGAGTTCCTACGAACGAACCGCCGAAGCCGTCGATTTGTGATGTCAATCTCGATGTCGGTAGCGGACGTGATACACGCGGCTATCTCGATCGTCAAGCTGTTGCGTAGATTGAAATCGGTATAATCTTGGATTTCCTTGCGACGTAGACATACGAAAAAGACATCTACGTTTCTATATGGCGATGCGAATCGCGTAAGATAAATATTTCTATCCTTATAACGTACAAAGTTGAATTCAGAGAAAAATTCTATTGACTCTCTAATAGCAGTGAGACTTTTGCAGAAAAATTTTTTCATTGTACCTGTCAAATATATGCCGATCTGCACAGATCGTACAAAGATTTATTTTATTACGTGAGAAATATTTGTAACCAGGAAACGAAGAGAAAGTCTCGTTAGAAGAGTAATTGGACGAATAAATTGCCGGCAATCTATCGACCTACCCAACGTCACGTCCGCGTAAAATCATCATTTGATCTGTTTGCGTGAGTCATATGTTGAATCGAATCGAACTGAGCGCGGATCATTTCTGAGAAAGAAGATCAATGCACCGATCTCTCCAAGCTGGAACAATGAGCGAAATAATGTAACTGAAAATTTTAGTACAATTTTATCGACGCAAATCACTAATTAATCCGCGCAATTGCGGATACAGAAATTGAAGAGCGTCGAGGATCTACAAGAGAAATGGGACATTCACGCTGATTTAATGAGGCACCGTCGAGGCTCGCCGAGTGACGGCTGATGGCGGCAATTTAATCGAATGGCGACTGCTCCGATCGTGTGAGCTACGTTTCTCGGCCTCGTTGATTGCCAAAGTTATATATCCTCTTCCTTACGAGAAAAGACCGCGCCGTGAAGACATATCACGAAAAGAACGAACGCTACCGTTAATTCAGTCGCATTCCGGATCGACGTTATCGATGACGACGCGCCTGCCGATCGACGCGATTAAATTCGAGTCGACGAGACACATTCCGTTCGGTGAGAGTAAATCTCCCGATTATACTTGGTTGCTGTGTCATATTCACGCCCGTTGTTCGCCACTTCGCGTTTATCTTCTTGCTTCGATCGCTACAATGCTTTCCAATCTGACTTTCAGTATACTTTATTAGGTGGTTCGCCTTCAATGAGGCTCTGTAAAAAGTGTATCCCAAAAGAATTCATTCAATGTATCGTGTCTTAAAAGCGCAGTTTCGTAGGCATTACTTTGTTTCGAATAATGCCTGTAAAATATTTTTAAATAAATTTTTCGTATTTATTTCTAGATTTGTTTGCCAAGCATGGAATTGCAATATGTGGAATTTTCTCAAATTTGGCTTCTCTAATTTTAATACTCTTCTATATATACTTTTATAGACATTAATACCGTCTTCTTCATATCATAATGGACGATCCCGCTAGAACGATATACTATATATATCCATGTTCCTTACAGAATTCCAATTTAATATTGAAAATTACTTATTTTGAGTATTAAAAGCATTGAACAATAGTCCTTTTAATACTAAAAATAAGTAATTTTCTGTGTATTAAACTGGATTTCTATAACAAAATTAAAGTTACATTACAAATGGACATTTAAACTATCAAATTATATATGTACATACATCCCTTACAGAAATTTAATACACGAAGATAGTAATTAATTACTTAATTTGAGCATTAAAAGCACAGTTGTTCAAGACTTTTACTACTTACAATAAGTATTTAATCTATCTTCGTGTATTAAATGTCTGTATAAGAATGTATATACATCTATAATTCGACTTACGTCTATTTGTAGATTAACTTTAATCTTCTCAACTTACTTTTTAGTTCTAAAAATTGAAAAATAAAAATTAGATTAAACCAAGATTAAGGTTAATCTACATTAGTACAAATGGACATTAACATGCGCAACTGCATACTCACCAGTATACAGTGATTGGCAGTACAAAAGTATTCTTATTGGTGAAAGTATTCTGTAACTTTTATATTCCACTCTCATCATCCGTAAGGTCAGAAAGGAGTTCTAACTATAATTCGTTGTTAAGCACAGCAAGTTATTGATTTCGTAGACAGATAAATAAGGAGGCTGTGCGTGTCATTCGTGCGTGTTCGCTCTTTAAAAGTTGAAAAGAATTTTTTTAGGGTGGAAAAAAATATGTCCTAGCAAAATAAAAAAGAGTTCGGAATTTAATAGTACGTGATCTCAGAGTAAAACGGGAGCTCCGAATCATGACGTCGTATAACAAGATCGATCGGCGAGACGTCGAGTCGTCCACCACCCTTGATCATCCCCCGAACCGGTGGCGGCGGCGGTTCGCTATAGAGCGACTGCGAAGAGAGTCCGCAAAAAGGCATCTCCTCCGTAAATAGCTCGGTCTTGGCCAGCCACGCGATGGAGGAGCTCCTAACCGTTCTAACGGCCACGAGAAACGCCACATGACGACGAAGAGGAAGAGGAGACGAAAAAATGAGCAGGAGGCAGAGGAGACGGCGAAAGGATGACGTGGAAAGAGAGACGAGCTCACGTATGAACATCCGGATAACCGCGCGTAAAACTAAAGCAGCGGCGATTGCCGGCTGCGGAGAGTCTTGTCGGAGACAAGAGTAGCCACGACGGCGACCGCGAAAAAGAAAAAGAGGAAGAGAGGAAGAGGAGAGGAAGAGAAGGCGGAGGATAGGTGAAAGAGAAACAAGATGTGGAGGAAGAAGAGGAGACGAAATACGAGCGAGACAGCGGGAGGCGAGAAGAACGTAAAAGAGAGAAGGAAGAAGATGGCGCGTTCTCTCGCGGCGAGATTGCCGACGAGGTCCAGACCAGGCTCCATCTGCATAACCGGTATATACCGGCAACGTGGACCAACGTGGAGGCAGAATCGAGCGTGTCCTCGGTACGTTATATCGCTCGACTCGTCCTCGCGCGCGATGGCAGAGCCCGAAGATCTCGAGAGAGGGAGGGAGGGGCGATGGAAGATACGGAGAGAAAGAGATGGAGGAAAATGGTAGTTCAACAGGAGGCTGCGATGTTCTCTTTCTACGCTACGCGGCTGAGAAAGAGCGCACGCGGTGCTCGAAGAAACCAGCAAGAAGAGAGAAAAGCGTAGGCGCGAGTACTCGACGACCGATGACATCATCGGAGCTCTGCTTCTCTCGAGTCATTCTCCCGGCAGCGTTGCTCTCTTTCTCTCTCTCTCTCTTTCTCTTTGTTATATCTCTTGCTTTATCGTTTTTATCTTTATCTTTCTCTATCTCTCTTCTCGCTCGATTTTTTCCACAGCTTCCGCTAGATCAGTCTCATGCGAGATTCAAGATCCAGGAAAACCGGATGTTCGACTGAACGTGTAGGTGCAGTATTCCCCAGTTACAAGATCATTCGATCATGATCTTGTAGCCAGGACGTGGATTTGTTTATCCTGGAACTGCCTCGGCAGTTCACCGAGAGCGAATGAGATAAAGCTGACATTTCATGAAGTCAGTTACTTGGATTCAACCAAACAGATAAAACTCGAGGATTCGTTTGAGAATTCCGAGAATCCATTCAAAAATAGTAGGGATATTTTGTGATTTTCTAACTGAAATTAAAAAATGATCTTGTAAGCGGCAAATATTATACATCGGTATCTAGAAGATATTCTGCTGCGGGCGACAGCGAGTTAGCTTGAGAGATCAATCTTCATCCTTTTTACATTTATAGCTTGTATGATTAACGGCCAGCGACCTATTTCTCTGCGATAAAAATTTTATTAGGGATAAGATAATTTAAGAGCGATAAATAATCTTTTTTTATAACTTCTTTATGCTGGATTTTCTAACATTAAATTACTATACTTAATATGATTCATGTTTAAGTATTCCATTAATCTAGGACAGTTAGAAAAATAAAATATTTTTGTCTTAATTAAATTTTAATGAAATTTGATTATAAATTTTTTATAATACAATTCTAGATCCTAACTGATTAATTATTTTTCTTTCCCTACATATACATATGTATATAAGATGCACTGTAAGTTCCAATGTGTTTTTTAAAATTATATATAAAGTTAAATATTTAAAAATTTTTCTATTTATTAAATAATTAAAAAATCGTTAATCTGTTTCATCAATTTATACATACTTCGTATTAAAGAATAGTTGCCTAATTAAAATACAATTGTTTTTTGTAAATTTAATAGTTGATTAGCCGTTTTAATAAACTGAAATAAAAGGAAACGTATACTATTATAATGTATACTATAGATTATCAATATTAGCAGAACACAGTTTTAAATCGATATTTTATATGTCATACATTATGTGTACAAGATTTTTCAAACCTGTTGATTAGCAGCAGAACAGAAAGATCGAAGAACTCTGTCTTGTAGCCAATCAACACACTTTAAAAGTTTGTTGTATGATACATGAAATATTAGATTTAAGATGCTATTTTATTTGTACGTTTTTGTCGTATGACAAATGTGCAAGACAGAGAGAGAGGTTCTCGGATCTCTTTATCCTATAGCCAATCAACAGATTGAAAAATTTATTGTACGACAAAAACGCATAAATGAAATAGCGTTCTATAATATTCATCAAAAATGCCAACATAAAAAAAACAACGTTCTCTATCTGGTGCAGGAATATACTAGATTTCGTTTTAGTCCTGGGCCCCTATTCTTGAAAATAATCGAATCCCTGTATAGTATCTCCTATTCTGTAATCTTTAACGATAATACGATATTGTTAGACCGTTATTTTATTTTTGTCGTACAACAAATATTTATAAAATAAAAATAAAATTTTTTAAGCCTGTTGAGATTGCTTGGCTATGGGATAGAGAGATCCGAGGACCTCTCTGTCCTGTACACATTTGATAATACTATATGATAAAAATGCACAAATGAAATAGCATCCTTATGCTGTCGTTGCGCAGCTTTTTCATGTAAAATATCTGCGCAACGACATCCTTAACTAGTACAATTGTCGTTAGAAAGTTACAGAATGAATCTATTAGGCTATGTTCAGATCCCCATTCACGTATTACTCCATCTTTTTTATTTACCAAACGTTAAAAAAGAATGACATGACACCTAGGTAAGAACACCCGAGTAAGAATCCGAACACACTCCTTTAAGCACGTTCTGTAACTTTTTAATAACAATTTTAATAACTAATTAATGCTCCAAAATTGACTGCCAGTACTGAAAATCTATAATGCATGTAACGTAGGCTAGTATCTATACATTTGTCGTGCAACAAAAATTTTAAGTTCATAATTGATTTCCAGTGACATTCTACGATGAAACTGTGATACTGCCACAAATGTATGCAGGACAGAGAGATCCTCGGACTTCTCTATCCTACATCCAAGCCAATCAACAGAACTCGAAAAATTTGTCGTATTCTGAAACAGCCAGAATAGGCCCATACTGTAAAATTAACGTAAACGCGTTGGTGAAACCGCATTGTGATTGCGTTCGAGCAACATCTTCGCTGTTGGTCATCGTTACTTATCTATTCGCGCGGAGACTTCAATGCTCGCGCAACCGCAGCCGCAATATCGTATTCTTGGTGAACATACGCAATACCGCCGATACCTTCATTCAACCACTACGATAAATCGCATCAACTGATTAAAAATTAAGACCAGGAAGGTAAACCAAGAAACGCGAGGATAAATATAAAAATTTATAACTTATGAATGGTTTTAATTTCTCATTATTAATTTAAAAACTGAACAACAAACGTTTCGACACCGATCGGGTCATTATCAATGTTCGCGAATAGATGTTATATGAATTAAATAATCTGGTCAAACACAATAAAATATACATTATTACGTCTTTAGACACAGATTAGAAAAGATATTCTGACTTCTATCACAAGGCTATTTACGTTTTTATTTCTATCGACTATATGAATTTAGCTTCATCGTTTAACTCATCTTTGACCATTTTTAATCTTAATTGTCAATTCACTCTTCTTTCTAGAATATCAACTAAATTATTATGTATGACATAATACCATTTCGCACAACAAAAACCATCAAGACTCGTAACTTTTACAATAACTAACACCATCACGGATGTACCATGTTGACTGTACTGAACAACCAAACTCATACATCGCGAGGACAGTAAATAGTTTTTATTCTGTTAATTATAGAATTGACTAAATTATGTAAATTTATGATTTTATATATTTTATTGCGTTTCACTGGAATTATTTAATTCATATAACATTTATTCGCGAACATTGATAATGACCCGATAGGTGTCGAAACGTATTGTTTTATTTATAATTTTATGTTTATAATGATCATTTTCACATTCAGATATTAAACGTTTTTAATAAAATAGATTCGTAGGCCTTCTAATTTACCATTGTGATTTATTTTTATAGAACCATATTATCTTTAATTTAAGTTTTAAAAACTGAAGAACTGAAGAATTTTAGATAATATCCCAGGAAAAAAGGTTTCATATATAATTATATATAAAATTAACATATTTTAAATATAATTATATATATATGATATGTCTATTATAACATTTTTCCCGGAATAAATTAATATTATACAATTAAAAAAACCAATTAAATTCACTACTTGAAAATAAAAGAAATGAATTAATCGTTAAACGAACATGTAATTGTCGTAATAGAGGAAAATAAAAAAAAACATACGATGGAATAATTGTAGATATTCCTAATAATACAGTAATGAAATATCGTAAGTAGATTCAACGTTCTTCTTTCTAGTCACTTGATAGTATTACATATTCTTATTCCAAACTATCGATTATTATTTGAAAATATGATTGCATTTAGCGGTAAAAGCAGTTCAGTGCAATGTGTTAGACGGGCCGGGTTTCAGACGCATTCGTGTCCAATGTAGCTTCAGTAACGTACCGGCCACTAATAAATAGGAGATCATTAGTCGCCTATATAAAATTGTTTCAAAAATGTTGAAAATTTTTATATAATTTACATATTTTACATATATATACAATATTTAAATATATATATTTAAAATATATTAAAATTGTCAACATTTTCAACCCTAAGCGACTAATGATCTCCTATTTAGGTACTAGTGACCGATACGTTACTGAAGCTAAATTGGTGGCGCGTGCGTTTGAAACAGGGTTGCCAGATTGGGCGATTTATCGCAATTTGGGCGACCTCAGAGTCGAAATTGCGACTGAATTTGAAGCTTTTGCGATCGTCGCAAATTGGGCGATTTCGAAAGAAAATTATGCGACTTTTGGGCGATTTTCAGTTTTCTATAAAAATTGGCATTCGTGCGAGTACACTGTATGTATATACAGTCAGAAGCAATGAGATTGCGACACTTTTTTTTCGATTCATGAATTCATAAATAAGAACCAATCGCTCGGTGAGTAAGCTGCATTCCGAAACCTATCGAAAAAAAAGTGTCGCAACCTCATCGCTTCTGACTGTACATACATATGTATATACCGTGAAGCATACGCATAAGGAAATCGACTAATCAGAGTCCTTCATTTCTACCCTAGGAATAAAGAATTTTGATTGATTGCAAATCAACAAATGGTCGCATTGGTCGCAACGACAAATTCTGAATTCGAATTCGGTTTGCTCAGATGAATGAGTGCTGCAACAAATTCGTACCAACTGATAGAATGTACGAGCTCTTTACATCACAGATGTATATAGAACTTGAGCAGGTTGCTACAGTTGATCGATGGCCGAGTTGATGCTGAGAAGGACGATATAGATTTTTACGAGGCCCTGGAAATTTTCCCAACAGATGAAGTTATTGTATATTAATTTTGTAACATTTTGTAGGAGTTAGGTCGATTTGTTAAAAAAATGTAAGTGCAATTATTGTGCTAAATATTTTTTTACTAATAGTTATTAGTTTAAAGAACATATATGGACTAGTCTGTAAACGATTCATTGTGATTTAGAATAATAATAATCAGGGTTGGGTAGTAACTAGTTAAAAGTTAAAAAAAAAAGTTAAAAAGTTAATAACTTTTAACTTAACTTAGTTAAAATTAACTTATTTTAAATGCATTAATTTTTAACTTAATTTAGTTGCTTTTAAACTTTAATTTATTAACTTTTTTAAAAAATTTTTCTATCTCTCTTAATGCTAATATTTTTTTTTCTTTTAAAGTCAAACATTAGAGAATTAATTTAGAAAAAGTTCAATGATTTTATGATGAGAGATCTATGATAAGAGTCACACCATACAGTAGCCAGTTTTTATTGATTCGCTAGGTTTTGTCAAATCCCGCTTATATTTAAATCACACTAATTTTAAATATCATAAACGTTATATTTCAGCAACATAAATATGAAATGAGCCTTAGATGAAGAATTGTTGTAGAATAGTATGCATATCCACTCATTTTCTAAATTTTTACGTATATTTTTTGTTACAAATAGTCGATGTAGTCGTAAAAATGCATGAGCAGTCGTTCCAGAAGTTAAAGAAAGATAAATACAGGTTAAAGAAAGAGAAATAACGCAAACATATACCCTTCTCTCTCGCAAGATTTTAACAAAAACGCCTTATATGGTGTGACTCTTATTATATATAAGTAACTTATATGTGACTATAAAATTAAATTTACCTAATAATCTATATTTGTAAGTGTTATTTAAAGTAATCTCATTTTAAGAAAAATTAGAACATTCTGATCTCAAAAATAATTTTTTTCAAAATTAATTTTTTTTTAGACTTAAGTTAATTCAATCTTAACTTAACTTTTATTAAGTTAATTCTTTATTCCTTCAACTTTTAACTTAATTTTATTAATTTTATAAGCCATTAACTTTAACTTAATATATAGTTTAAAAAAAACATTAACTTACCCAACCCTGATAATAATAAATAAGGATTTCTTATTGGTTGTGCTCTCACATGAACGTCTTATGAAATCTAATATTGAAATAGATAAAGAAATATACATATAACAAAATTTGCATTATATTTATATTCTACGCTTCCCCCCCTTTTTTAGTAAATTGATGCATTTATCACATTTTGCGATTTTGGGCGATTTCAGCGCGCTCGGTGTGCGATTTCACGTATTACATATCTGGCAACCCTGATCTGAAACCCAGCCCTTCTAACAACAGTAACAACACTTCATTCAGTGAGCATTTAGTCATTGTTTAATATTGGTTTCTACCCCAGGCAGCATAAAATAATTATAATAAATATTCATAAATATTTATTTCTGTTTATTTTTTTAAATATTATTAAATATTAATAATTAGTTTATCAGTGCAATTTTGGTTGCAGTTTATTATTTATCCATTACTTATCATCTATTGCATATTGCATAGTATTTAATAAGTTTTTTTTCACAGGTTATGGAACTCGATCGTATATCTTTAGCAGGGATGCATTCAATTAGATTCCTCGATGAGTGATTGCTAGGTGGCTAAAAAAGAGTCTATAAATTGCTACAAGATGCTTTAAGAAGCTATACGGAACCGAAACAATAACAAAAAATACGAATGCAAATATAAATAAAGATAGAGATCGATTGACGATGAGTTTATAGTAGTAGCTTTTGCATTCTTACTCTTGATCTTGTAGCTCTGAATGCTTCCAAATAAGAATTCGAAAACCATGCTTTATTATTTCGAAGAAGAGTCGGAAAGAATTTAAATGGAAAATCTTTTGAATAGTCAAGAACGTGCAGAATGCGAACCCATTTCTGTGTGGAAATTTCTATTTTGATGCAAGCGGTTTCGAACAATAATACTCAAGAGACACTCCTTTTAAAAACGTGCTTATTCATTAATGGAAATACTCCAAAGAATTTTTACGCCCTTTTCATGAGATGTTTTCAAAACACTCTTGATTGGTTAAGTATGAAATCATACAAAATCACGTAAGTCTAGTTTTCCATTATCTTTTTTTTTTCATATCTTTTTTATTTTTTCACAAATTAGAGAAAATATAAATGATACGAGTAAGCTGTAGAGGCAAAGATTACAAAAAAAGTATTTGAGATATGTTGTCTAAAGTAATAGTTATGTAATGAATTTCTTAGGAAAGATTTCATAGAAAATGAAAAATAAATTAACTAGAAATAATATTCCATAAGTCTTTGTCTTCAAAATAAGTTGAAAAAAATCTGAACGAGTCCCTTACTGAGTGATCTTAAAAGAAAAATTTTTCTACCTGTACAGTTTGTGGACGATGTTTCTTCTAGGGTCAAAATCCTTGCAAAAATGTCAGAAGATCTAGAAACTTCTTTTCTACCTGTCTAGCACCCCTGTGTAGTAATTGTGAGAAACTTTAGATATCTCGAAAAGAATAGAAAAGTATGCTTTGATCTCTTACAATAGTCTATAACCCTTATAATACGCGACAACTTACAGATGTAAAGATTACAATATATGCAAAATAGATAAAATTTTCCTGAAAAGAATTTCGAATCGTTATGTCGCAGTTAAATTTATCATAAGGACGAAATGTTTTCTTATTTCTTCTTTTGATAAATGGTCTAAGGCCAGTATTCACATAGTCAGATCTTATATTCAAGACCGTCTTAAGTATGGTCTTAAGAAGTCACGAACCAATCAGAGGGCTGCATTAGCGTCTTAAGACATTACTTAAGACGGTCTTGAAATAAAAATCGACTATGAATACCAGCCTAAGTTTTCCAAAAATTAATTTTGAAAATACCGCACGAGAAACTTTGTGAATTATCATCAAATATGTATTACAAACATATTTTTGCAGTGCAAACCTCGTAATAGCGCGCGATTCAGGACTCTGAACGTGATGAAATTCAAGGCCTCATTAGGGACTGCTATCCCCATTCATACTACTCATGCGTCTAGCGTGTATAAAAAGCATTTTGTACGCCGTTTCGAGATTCACTGTTCGAGGTATTAGTGTATATTTACACAAAATTTTGTAATAAATACAAAATTTTGTGTAAATATCTCATTTGCGATTCTTTTGAAACCACTAATTATCAGTTTGACGTATAATATTAAGAATGGTATTTATCTGGTGATTTTTTTTTCAGGATCACTTTCCAAGAAATGTATAATCCACATTTATAAGGTTTTATAAATAAATCATCTTATAAAAGTGATACAAATATAGGTCTTTTAAACAACTTGCACAAAGCAATATCAGGAAGAAGAGCCCTGTATTTTGGAGGTTAAAGGTTCACTCTCGTATATTCTATTCACTTTGTTGTTTATGATGAATTTGGGTGGTGCATAGAATATCTTTGGAAGTCTTACCACACAAATCAAATCAACTCTCTTTTTGTACAGGACATTTTTTTTCTCTTCCATCACGGGTAGACTACTACATAGATAGTAGTTCAACGCAAAGAAAGGAGCAGGTAAATATCTACATATTACTTAACAATTTAATTTGACAAAACTTCCACAGGAATGTTTTGGAGTTTATCTTTCATAACTTTTGGTGAGCGTCCACCGGAGTCTATGTGAACAAGATACAGCTGAAAGATCGAGAGTCGGCTGTGCATCTTGAAATGAGATAAAAATTATAAAAGTGAGCAAATTCTAGAATATTCATAATTTAACTCATTGCTGGAATTTATTTGCAACTTTCAGTCGATTTTCAGTTTGGGTCCCGTCCCTTACCTCGCCAGCGACACCAGCCTGCACACAGTCTAAAATACCGATCAGTATTATATATAAAAAATAGGGAAATATTACTATTAATTTTCTAGCTCGAAAATTGTAATGCAAATAAATACAAATAGTAGATAAGTCAAACAAACGAGCAATTTAATCGATCAAAGAAATTAAAATCAGTTTATTAAAAGCGATTATAAGAGAAACATAAACTAGCTGTTCATTAATATATAATAAATAGGGACGTATTGACTGTACTAATTGTAAGTACGTCTTTTTCAATTATCTTATAATAAACAATATTAAGAGAAGAAAGAATAAATAGACTACTACTATAGTATGAGTATACGTTACGTGTACTGTAGTATTTCCCTAGTTTTTCGTATACGTTTCTTTTCAAGAATAAGGGCCCAGGTTCATATTTATATATCTCCAACCCCCAGGACGGATTTATTGTCTGACGGCGAGTTTTCATTCTGGTCTTTCAGTTATACCTTATTCGCACAGACTCCAACGAACGCTCACTAAAAGTTATGAAACAGATATTATACTTAGTTACGAAAAGATACATGTGAAAAAATGTATCTAGATATAGATATAGATATACAAATTAAAATATATATAAATACACACACAGATACTCAGATATTTTTAAATTATTTTTTTTCTATAATAATGGTAATATGCACAAAATATATTTTAACAAATATTTTATCACTATTTTTCGTATATTATAACTCTATTTATATTTCGTATATTATAACTTTATTTGCATTACTCTTACACATTAAAAATGTTTCCAAAATATTATTCAGTCTATTTCGCTGCGGTACTAAAATTTGACCAGTGTGAATAATTGCTCAACTGGTGTAAAGGTAGAATTGTGTTAATTTTAAATATAAATTTTTTTGTATATATATGAGGAAAACGTGCGATTAACATGCATTCCTTTACTTGACAAATAAGAGAGAACATCCATATCGATAACACTATCAGTTGTTTTTTCTATGTGGTTTTGATTAAAAAAAATTTTTTTAAATGAATCTTCTGTTACTAATGACAGATATAATAGTCAGATCAAAAATAATCTTTAAAGGGGAAGGGACATATATATTTTTCTCCATTAGAGACAAAAAGTACATGAAAATGTATCTAAAAATGTATCTGAAAAACAATTCAAATACTGTGTATTATATCTAAATATAGATACTCTAATTCAATGTATCTTATGAAATATAGGCTTAAATATATAAAATGTTTCTTTATACGTATATCTAGATATATGTATCTAAATACAATCTACTGATGATTGAATTGAATCCAGCCATGTTTCAGAACACAAAACTGTTCCTTAATACTTAGCACAGTCCCCTGTGCTCACAATGCAGAATGTGACCTTCAAAGACCAAAATGGCAAGGAACTTGAAATATGCATTAGGAGAATGCACCTCTTTTAACGTTAGAAAAGAACGTTAAGGGATCTATAAGACTATTTTGAACATTGAAGGAGAGATGCGTTTCATCTACCTGGGCTAAGCAGGTGCGTTTCTGAATAGCCCTCATGTAGTCTCCTAACTAGTGTTCGTAACGTTTATACGTCTGTCTAACCGTCATACAGTTAAGCTTCTTATACACAGAACGCGGCAACGTTTACCGCTCAAAGGAAGTTAACGCAGTAACGCCAATTAATTTATCGCTTTTCCATAAGAACGAAAGTATGATTGGCTACCGCATTTTGTGTACAATCATTAAGGGGTTACGCCTAGTTAGGTTCGCGAAAATTACGTGATATTTAAGAATTTTTTGCAGGTTTAATGAATATTTATTGAAAGTAACAAAACGCTATCTTAAAGTGCATGTTTTAATATACTTTCACAAATTTTTTTATTCAAAAATAATGAAAAATGACGGAGATATCGCTGATCTTCCAGAACGTCTTTTTTTCAGCATCAATTACAGTGTACACAATATCTCCAGCTCCGCTTATCTGAAATCAAAATCCAAGTAGATTGCGTTAGTATATTGTAATACGAAGGGATTGGACAATTATAATAAAAAAAAAAGTTTTGACCAAAATGAAAAATCCTTCGTCCAATCCCTGATTGTTGTGATAACAAATAAGCATATAAAATTTGAAGTCGATCGGTGTAATAGTTTTTGAAAAACTTTGTACACCGCAACGGCATTTTATAAAAAACACAGTTTCGAGATAATCGCGTTTAAAGTTTCAATTCTATATTTTTCACAGTTAAAATAAATTTTCTTCAACTTACATAGAGTCATCTATTCCAGGGCCATAAAGGGTCCCTTCTGACTGTTGCCACTTCCAGGGGTGCGTTCCAAAATTCGACTCCGAGTAACAGAGTTAACTCTACGCCGTTCAAAAACGCGATAACTGACCATATGACCGGAGCCTATTCGTTCCAAAAGTATAAGTAAACCTACCTCGGAGTTAACTCTATGAACCCTGCTTCCGAGGTGAGTTGAAAGAGTAAGTGCGGCAAACTAAATTTGAATAACGTATGGAAGATATACCTATTATTACCTATAACATGTTATGATACTAAAATGGCTCTAAAATTAATTAAGGATGTGCATATATTCATAACTAATGATAACGGAATACCGTTACAAGAAAATAATAATAATTGAATAGTAATAATTGAATTCAAAGGCTCAGTCGAAGCCGGCAACGCTTTACAAAAATTATTCGAGGTGATGCAACACTCGAAGCGAGACGCACACAAAAATCTTCACATAGGCTATATTACCCTCGTTAAAAGTGCAGGCAGATGTATATGCTGCAATTTCAACTGGGAGTGCACCACTCGGAAGACTCTTCGGACTGATTTTCCAAATCAGTTGATTGTAACTTTCGTTATTGTTCTGTGTGAATTTGCCAACGCATCTTCTAAGCAGTTCCTATTTAGATAAATTTTCGTAGATGGGTTTGATAGCTGTCAAAACATCTGGCGGAAGAGGCTTATACGTGTGCTCGAAAGTTCCGTTCTCATCCTTTTTATCTTTAGCAGTGCTGCATAAGCTCTCTGCCACTCACACCACGAGTTACTTCCAGGAGGGCATTTTTTGTGCGCGGAGCTTCGTTGGTAGAGCTGTAATGATCAAATGTGGCCCAAATTGCACTTTTGCTTCGGCCGAATCAGTGTGTCGACGAATCGCCAAGCCGTAATACACAGTTAATTTTTCCGGTCAATTTTCCCTTGCCTCCGAGTCCTTTATTTTTCTTTTTGCACTCGCATAACCTACTGCCCTTTTGCACATACGCTGTTGCTCCTGATTCGAGCTAGCGCTCTCTAAATACCCACAACTTTTGAATAAGTGCACTGATTCTTTAAAAATTTTGAAGAAATATTATCAAGATTATATACTTTAAGAAAATACAATTTAAAAAAATCGATTTTTTCGATCTACCCAACTAGGCGTAACTCCTTAAATCATTAAATCATTTCACCGTATTTTGACGAGACGAACTATGTCAAAGATAGAGACAAAGAGAAATCCATATTGAAACGCGTAATTAATGGCGCCAGATTAATGGACGATCGATGAAGCAAGACGCAGACAATTTTATCAAAATTAAAGAGATATAATAAATGTGTATATATTACACATCCCACACAGCAAATGTATCAAAAATACATCTTAGAGATATCTTAAAGATATTTGGGATATATGATATCTATCTGATGTATTTCGGAAATTTTTGCTGTGTGAGATATATTAATAGTTAATAAATATATTAATAGTTAATAAATAATAAGTAAAATGTTTTTACGAGCCACCACTGATTGAAGAACGTAGAGAAATAGTAATATAATTAAACCTCTCAGTTTGGATAATGATGAAATTTATTCCTCGAAACGATTCGATCTCGGATCTGAATCCTCCTCAATGTATATAAATTGACAGACTTAGATTAATTTTTATTTTTACGAAATTAATATTTATATTTTAAACAAACTATACGTAAATATATGAAAGTTGTGTTTATAATCTATTTTTATTGAACAACATATTTTTATAGTTTATTTACTTCATTATGTTTATTGTTATAAACTAAAACTTAAAAAATAAAAACAAAAATCTAAATAATTATAATCATATAAATTAAATCTATGAGAATAAATCTAATTAAGTAAGAGAAATATATATTATTCTATCATCGGTCAAACTGAATTTTAGTGCTTAAATATTTTGTAAAATAAATTTATATATATACATATTCCATATTCAATTCTGCAAATCACGCACCGAAATATTTTTCAGTCTTAAAACGTATCATAAATAGAACTAGAATAATATCATACATTAAATTGATAACTTAATAATATGGATGTTAATAAGCATCTTATCCGAGTTTGAATCCCGGCTGAAGTAATATTTTTCGCAATAAATTATTTAAAGTTTTCCAGCTTTTTTATTAACATCAAATTATCAATATTCTTATAAGAATATAGCTTATTAGCATCAATATTATTAAATAGCTTATCAATTTAATATATATTACTCTAATTCTATTCATGTTAGTGTTTCAAGATTGAAAAATATTTTGGTGAGTGATTTGCAGAATTAGATATAAATTATTCATATCGCGAAATATTGAAGCATTAAAATCCACTTTGGTCGATTATAGGATTTCTCTTACTTAATTAGAAAAATGTTTTTGTATAAATTCTTTATGAAAAAGATTATTTTATGATAAAGAAAAGCATATTTAATCTACTAACTGTGAGAAGATAAATAAAATTAAATCACTATTGTGAATCATTTATTATCGCACAGTTAGTAAGTCAAATATACCTTTTTTTTTATCATAAAATAATCTTTTGTGATAATTGCGATAGTCAGTCTCTATACTGGTCAATCTAAACTTACATTAACATAATGATAACACAGGCGTACGAAAAAAAATTTTTTTTTACCTAGAAACGGTAGTATGTAATCCCAAAGATTTTTGGCATGCTAAAACCTAATCCGTAAGCCAAAATTGTTCCATCACGTCAGGTTTCCGAGATATTCTAATCCAAAAGTGCCAAAAAGGCCTATTTCGGGCATTTTTAGATTAAAATATCTGATAAACCTGACGTGATGGAGCAATTTTGGTTACGAATTCGAATTCGGCATGAAAAAATCTACGAAAATCACCTATGACTATAAATGAGTCAACACAGTAACATGAAAAAAAAATTAAATATATTGCAAGTATGTCCACCGGCCTTAAGACGTCTTTAGACGATATGGTATAATAATTATAATTATTCATATTGACCATCATTGATGTATATACAGAGTACTCCGATTAATAATAATATACATATAGGGTAACTCCAGTATATACGCCGCACCTATCAAATACTTAATTTATTAAGTATTATTTATTATATTTAAAGTAAACGAACTATATCAGTAAAAACTTTGTACTGTCTACTACTATGGAAAAAATATTAGAAATCCGAAATATTTATTTTTCATATTAAAAAATAAACTTTTTGAAACCCTTGCATTTTTGCCATATATCCCATAAGGGTGGGATATATGGCTACTCATAGGAGGAGGGGGGATATGTATGGCTCATGAAAAATTTATAAATAATGTATGTAAATAAGACATGACATAATAACTTATAAAATGTGTTTATAAAGTTTTATTAAGGAATAAGAATGATAAATATGTATATGAAGTAAATAAATTATAATTACAATCTTCCCAGATGTATTACAAGTGTTATGACATGAGGTACATATTTCATGTAATGCGTTTATTGTATTTAGTGCACTGAATTCAATCTGCAGACTTTGTATGCTTTGGACATAAATCTCGGTTGCTAAAAATGCCGCATATCCCAAACGAGTGAGATATACAAGACAACAAACTAAACAAAGAGTACGAAAGCAAAGCACTTGTATTTTGCTATACAACATGCTTTACTATTCCATTATACGTATGTATCACGAAATAACCACTAAGTCTTTTACACGCCCTACAGTAATCATTTTGCACTGCGTGATAAATAGTACTTACGCTCAAATGTGGACCAGTACTTCTCTAAGCTGATCGTTTCTAAGAATTCTTCAACTTCACTCATTATGAAACAACTCAAATTATAAATGATGTAACACAATACAACATGATGTAACACGATGCCGATGTATACTATAATACACGCCACGGCCAAAAAGCAGCGACAGGCAACGACACACATATTGCTTTTCATGTTACTCGTAAGAGGGCGTTCCGCTTTAAGTAAACGTATTCCTCTTAATACAAGAGGAAAACTGTTAGAATAATCTCCATTACATTTTAGATGAATAGTCCAGTGCATTGGAAGAGGAATACTCTTTCTGTAAAAGTTTCTGCTTAGAATATGAGATTACCGGAAATTTCACTTTACAATTAGATTATCTTTTTTTGGGTGTACGTATATAATCCGATAATTACATATGCAACCACGAGAAATTATTAAAATTAATTAAATAAAATCGTATATTTTATCAAATTACTTCATATGTAGTGAAAAAAATTATTTGTAATCAGATGAAATTATATGAAATCGTGTAATCTGCGGGTCAATATTTCAGCTAGTGGTTACCCCCTCGAACTTTGCGTGGGGCCAGATGTGGTGCATCCTTTGCACGTCCCTAAAACCGACCCTGAGTTGCATCAAACTCTCACTTTCTCTCTTTAAAATCGAGGGATAGATAGGGAGAGTTTTAAGCCTCGCTTAAAGTCAAAATAAGGCTACGTTTGGGAATACCTATATACCGAGTGTCTTCATGTATCAATTTATCCTTGCTTAACATACGATGAATAACAAGGATGGTATTCGTGAGCACTCTGCACTCGATTTGCCTTGCAGCTTGCTGACAATCGGGCCTAAAACTTTCTCGTTCGAAAAATCGATTGATCGAAACAAAAAAAAATGTCAAATCATGCAAAAGTCGAATCAAGATCGTCCATCCATGCATGATGGAAGTAATAGTCTACTTGCATCATGCTACAATCCAAGTTACGCATGAAGCACATGATGCATAATTTGTCCTTGTTCACCAAATAATAAAGAAGGATAAAACGGTACGTAATTTTTGAACGCAACCTGGCTTCAGTGTTTCAATACTTTCCGCATGAGGTATGTGAGGTATGTGAACGCTGCAGCAAAAAGTGTTTTGTACGCTATTACTTGCGGAATTGGAAGTCCGTGATGCCTGTAGTGTTTTCAATTTCACAAGTGGTAGCACACGAAACACCTTCTGCTGTGGCGACCGAAACAATGGGTGTATCCAGTAGCAATATTACAAATATATTATCTTTCAAGAATATTTTTAATCAGTGATTACAGAGAGAGAGAGAGAGAGAGATACTACATTTGTCGCAAAGTACATCGAATCATTAATTCAATAAAGAAAGTGGTAGTATTTTTCTTTGATTATGATTTTTGAAGACATTAAGGAAAAGAAACTGCAAACCTTGTTGTGAAACGGAAAGTATCATACTATCCATCCATTGGGGCTCGCTTTCTGTTATTACTTTTACATTAGCAAATGTATGCTTAATCGATTCACATCATCACATCAACATTAATCACTTTCTTCCGCACTATGCATTTCTACTGTTCAAATCACGGCATCACCTTTCGCATAATCGGAATGAATAAACATGAAAATTTTAATTTCTCGGTGTACAAAGTGTGTTTAAAATGATATCGAATTTTTAATATACTCATTAATAAAATAAATTCTTTAATATGCATTAATGAAATAAATCTTTTTTATGTTTTCTCATACTTTCGAGAGTTTAACACGGAATATAGATGCATACAGGATATATTGATCAAATCAATAGACAATTCAATGCAATGAAAATTTAAAAAAATTTATATTTATTCTTTACATATATAAAGTTAAGTGTTCAAAAATGAGTATGTGATTAATACAATTAGCCAAGTACCTACATCATTAAAAAACTTCAAAAACCTCAAAAAAAACTTCAAAAAAAATTGAAAATTTATTTTCGATTAAGAGGAAAATTATATTGTTTATTTTTATTGTTATTAATGTTATTTCTGCAATCGATGTGAATGTGTATATGTCAAACTATGATAGTTATAAATGTTAAATTATATTATTCTTTTTTTAGGGAGATTTTTAAGAAGACCACAGATGTTGCAGAATCAAATCTGACCCAGCGAAATTTTTCTTGAATACTCCTGAAATAAAAAACAGGACGAGGTCGACGAGTGTCTCGTGCCATATACTTGTTATACATGGCACAAGGTAGAAAACGCAGTATAAAATGTTGATCGAACAGAAGGCTACATAAAATAATAAAAAAAAATTATATGCAAGTAAAGAAAACAAGAGAAACATCGAAACAAGGACGACATATTCAGCGGAAGTTGAAGGGCGTTACTTCACGTAGTATTTTTAGTGTCTAGATTTAGAAGAGCCTACCTGTCCTAGCCATACCTGTTATATGTGTCACCGATTGATTGTGGAAAATCTATTGTATTATAAAGGAAGCACGCTTTTGATAAAAATAGAAATTAGAAAAAAAAATTCTTTTAAAAGTAGGTATGCGATAACTCACAAAAAGTCATTAAAACATAATATATCACAAAGAGATACTGCTGGAAATATAATAGCAAATTTTTTTCAATAAGTCCTTTTCAAATTTATATACATATAAATGCGTAACATTGCTGGTCAAAAGTTTCAGAAAGAAAATGTTTGAGGCTATCTTGGACTGTCATTCTGCATTTTCTTCGCTGCAGCAAAGTCGATTTTTTTCCCATATCTTGAAAAGTAATAAAAAAAGAGATTATAAGTAAACCAATGTCTATAAATGTGCAAAATATACCCTATAAGTTTTCTAAACAACAAATAATTTTTATTGTTACACTTCTGGAGATATTTGCATGTAAGTTTTGCGTCATATAACAATTAAAAAATTTGAATATGTCTGCACAGGTCTATCAATGCAAGATTAAAAACTACAAATGTTGGCACTCTGATGGAAAATTGGCAATAGTTGAAGTAACGTTTACAAAATTGCGAAAAGGAAACATAAAATCAGGAAGGAAACATAAAAACAGGAAGAAAAGTTATTCTTTCAGCATTACTTATAACGCTGTTATTTTATTACAATAACAATTTGGTAATGACATTGCGAATTTTTTATGACGGTAATGGTAAGACCAGACTTGGAAAAGTCAAACTTGTATAACGGGTTGGAAAAGTCACTCATTACTGAAACAAGTAATTTTTTATTTTTTTGTAACTTGTTATTTTTAACAGAAAAATCGATGTGTTACAAGTTACTTATTACTTTTTTTTAGTAAATAACGTGTAATAGTGACAGACTATTTTTCAAAGTGACTTTCCTAAATTTGGCGCAACCTCAGCATTTAGTTAATTATTTATAGTTATAAAAAATTGCAACATCATTATCAAATTATTATTATAAAAAAAGTAATAGTAAAAGTAACGGCGTAGTATTCTTCCATTCTCTGCATAAAACAATACGTAAGTACATAAGACTTAACAAAATATAAGAAACATCAAATTTATTCAGCATTTGCTGATATATAATGCATGTTATAATGTTGAGGCATAATTAAAATCATGATATTCACATGTCCGGAAATTTTTAACCAGGAGTGCATGTATAGGTCTATGAAGAAATATGGAATTTATCGAGACGCTCGATTCAACGAAGCCGTACAGCCCAGCCGATAATCTACGCCAAATTAATCTCACCCAGCTATTAGTGCAATCTCGCACGCTGTATAACGCACGCCGCGCTACGCATTACGCGGGCACGCGTAATTGGCAATTCGGACGAATTAGTGGAATAACACGGCACAGATTCACGAACGCGAAATTAATAACACGGGGCAGCGTTTCGCTATCGACGCACGAGACGACCTTAACATTCATCCTCTACAGAATGAAACGCTCAGGCAGGATTAAATCGCTAATTATGATTTGAGAAGATTTTAACACCGCTGGCGTATCCAAGCCTGAAAATCAATTAATTTAATTACGACACGTAGTTGAATTACGGTGCTTCTCGTCTCAGCTTAAGACTTTAGACTGTCTTCGTTATCTTTGTCAATGTGTGAACGTAATGTATGTCACATTGCTCGAAATAGAGCTGTTACTTTTGACCGACATTTGAATTTCGAAGCTTCGAAACTTCATACATTCGTGCAAATGACGAATTTATTCAGGAAATGGTAAAAATATTTAAAAAATATAAAATTAAAAATATTAATATAGTATATATTGAAAAATATGATATTTTTAAAAAATTTGGAAATATTATAACTTGAAACATTACATATCAATAATGATTAATCAGAATCGGTGCACATATAAATAAAGAAAAATAATGCTCACTAAAGCAATTCAATTAAGAAATAATAATAAAAAATAAAAAAGACTCTTAAATATTAGAAAATTTAAATTAACGTTAAAAAGGACATATAAGAGCCAAATAAATGCTTGAAGATATATGTGTCACATAAATACAAAGAAATTTAATTTAAAGTTTAGAAAACCATTACATGTTTCGGCTTATTATTAAGCCATCTTCAGATGATAGTAACTCCTTCAGATATCCATTTATATTCGGTAATTTACAATAGTCCATGATAAATCTTGAATTTTTTTTTTATTTATGCGCTTTGTATTTATGTGACATGTATATCTTCAAGTATTTATTTGGCTCTTATATCCTTTTTAACGTCAATTAAGAAAAAATTAAAAAAGTTAAAATAAATGTATTCTCAAATGAATGAATAAAGAATAATAAATTTATATGAACATTTTAGCTTTACTAAATATCTTTAACATAATACAATACATTTTAAAAACGAAAAATTTAGATGGTATCATAATTAAACTTATCTATTTTTTAATTTAACAATGTAAATATAATATTAAAACGTTTTATGTCACATTTTTTCATATAATTTTATAAATGTGCACCTATTACGGTACCGTTACAATTATATTGAATACTATTATAATATATCATAATAACTTTGATCATTCGAAGCTTCGACGATTTGAAGATTCGAAGCTTTAAAATTCAAATATCAGAGCTTTCGAAGCAAATCACCAATCCTAGTACGAACTCGTTGAAATTCATATTTTAGCGACGTCTTCGCGTACATGATTGTCGTCATCGTGTGAAAAGCGAACGAAAAGAAAGAGAGAAGAAGGTGGAACGACGCCGCGCGTATTCGCACAAGCAAATTTTTCGCGTGACTCATGAAGGCAGCGACGTCGACTGCGACCTTCGAGCTCCTGCCTCGTTCTCTTGCCAGGAGGGCCGATACGCATGCGAAATTTCATTCACGTAAGTGTCACGTACAGTCTGAACGTTAGCAATAACATTCCGGGAACAGGTCGCGATCGAGACTTCGTTTCGCAAGGTTCATACGGCAACTTCGCCCGCGGTTTTTTGCCCGACCTGAAGACTAAAGCACGCGTAATGAGATATTAAAGTAAAGGACAAGAATTGGATATTTTTAATATCTCGCGGAATTCTACTTATTGTTAGTTTCCATAATAATTTCCTTGACCAATCTAAATTTGCATTTTTAATAAAATGTCCGAGATACCAATAATTCTTTCATTATAACTTGTATAATAAGTCAAATTACAAATCCAAAATTAATGCAATCCAATAGGTCCTTGTTCTTTTTCAAATAGATCTGAATAAATTTTGAACTAGTGCAATAAATTAGAGTGAAACAAATATAATTTGTTTCACTTTAACTTATTGCACTAGTATATACCAGTTCAGAACTTTCTTCGAAAAAGTATAAACTTAACAGGATTTTCAAGTTTATTTAAAAGTGCATGCAAACGGCTTTTACATTCTAATTTTTTAAGTTTAATTGATTATCTGAGAGAGAGAGAGAGAGAGAGAGAGAGAGAGAGAGAGAGAGAGAAGACTTCATCATTTATCTCTATTTCATCTTTTCGTTACACTTGCTTTCTAATTGATTATTTTTTACGATTAATATTTAATTTATTGGTAATATTATGTTTTATTTCTCATTTGTTATGTTTTATTTTTACATTTAATCGTGTCGCGGCCCTAATCGGGCAAGCTCTCGACAAAATCCATCTTCTATTCACATTGGCAAGACGAAGGCGGATTACACGCCGCGTAAGGCGAATCGTCGATACTTAATCATCGTTTACGGCCATTGAGTCGGACAACGGAAGAGCAAAATTACGCTGCGTATCGAAGACGTAATCTTGCGCAAACAGCGCCAAACTTGGATCTCGCCGATTCTCTCGAGAAGCAATCGAATCAAATTAAAGACCGCGCCTGCGAATAGATCGAATAGGCCGTGATATTTTATTTCTCACGTTCCTGTTTCTCCGAAACTACTGCGTGCAATTCGTAACTTCCTGATTACATCTGAAATTCATTGTGTTCGCGCCTATCGTAGCAGTAGTAAGTTTATCATTCTGTGATAATCTTTCTTCTTTACAGATAATGCGGCGATTGTGTTTAATGGCGAAAGATAAATAAGGACATAATTTTTATTTGGAAATTTTCAAGAAACCGAATAGCATACCTGCAAGGTCACGAAACGTATCCTACGGTCTCGACGACGTATAAGATTACCGGGTGGATATAATCTTAAATCGTTAAAATTAATTATCGTGTGTAGAGAGGGGAAATCGGATACCGTAGAGAAGACGGGGTAATATCTCGACGTATGCAACACATTGTTATGTATGTATTTTCACACCTCACAGATCGCCACTAAAAATGGCTTTATATTTTTAGTGAATATCAAACATTATCTACAACGTAAAAGTAAATGATTCACATTTTTATTTTTTATTTTCATTTAAAATATGTAAATTTATAATTGTAATAAAAAAATATATTTTAATACAAGTAGATACATTTACTATATAAATATATATTAGATATTTTATAATAAAATATATATCTATATATTGTAATAAATTGTAATAAAATGAAAATTCATTTCGTTCCAGAGCTAAATGTGCAAGTCATGACCGATCAAAGAGCGCGTTCTGTTCGCACACAAAGTATGCCACTAATGATGTTCAGAAGAATCTGTCCCAAGCTCGGCTTAAATCGTTTGACGAGAATTCGTGCGCGTCGATCATCGCAGATTGCACTTTCAACATGAACTCTAGCCACGCCGAAATTATATTTGTGCACCACACCGGTGTAGACTCTGCGGCATACCTTCTGTCACACGGCAACGCCTTTCCCACAAAACGGAAAACCGTCCGGATGTCATGTCAAAGAATAATACGTCAATGGCTGTCGCATCCGACGGTAAAAGGAGAATAGCTAAGCTTCCTTTTTTTCTTCAAATCCATCCCGTCGGAGGAAAACGGCTGTACGAATTATTATGATGTCGCTTTGTTCGAAAAACCATTTGTATTCAAAGCAACGTCGTCAATTTCCATGCTGCCAGCGTATACGCGGCGTTTGCGCGGAGGTGTCCCGCCACGAAATTAACGAAGCTCGCAGCGCGATAGAAGCCATTCGGCAGAATTTACGTTAAACATTGTCGAGATGCCGCACAGCGGATGGTTGTTTCTCGCGCAAATGGTAATATAGTGGCTACCGCGATATCCGCGGAATATGTAATCGCCGGAGAACGCCGTCCGTTATAATGGAAGATACGACACGGCTTTTACATTCGTATACTCCGCGCTCTCGCTGCGAAAGCGCAAGCGCCGCGTGATACAGGATAGAAATTCCTGACGGACTCTCGTGGAGGAGTAGTCCGGAAAGCCGGGGTGTGAGACCCCGCGGTTTCAACAAGCCGTTCCGAGTTTAGTAACGCAGATTGCTTTCCGCATCACGCACAGTCCGCCGATTAATGAACGAGAAGCGTGCGGACGTGGAGAGTCGCGTGTCGCAATTTCTCTCTCTCTCTCTCTCTCTCTCTCTCTCTGTCCCTCCGCCTTTCTCTCCCTCCCCTTCCGTCTTTCTCTTCTCTCTCGTTCTCTCTCTCTCTCTCTCTCTCTCTCTCTGCGGTCAGAGCGATGCATCCGGGTCAAAGTATCGCGCTCGCCGAGCCGCAATTACATTCCGCAACATATTGCGCCGGCTGATTATTATCCGACGAGGAGTCGGCACTCGTCGGCACCGCGAGCGAATTCATTTTACGTTCCGAATTCCGCGAGGGCAGAGGAGAAATCAATGTTCGGGCACGATACAATCTCGCGGAATCGTTCGCCAAAGAGGTAAAAGTCTCGGCCGTTGAATACACGCGAGAAATTCCCACGCAAGGTACGTTGGGACGGGTTGAACGGCTTGGTGGATTCGGGAAGGGTCGCGCGGAGATAAAAGGGGGACGCGTGAAGATTCCGACCCCCTTCGCTGCAACGATGTCCTCGACGAATCAGAGCCACGACCGCGACGGCGCGCGTACGTCTGGATCATTCAACAGCAGAGAAATTTGCATTTCCTAACACGCACGCGCTTACTTCTTGTACCCTTCGATCATGACAAGAGCCGTGTCGAAAATTCATTCACCCCGGGATTCCCCATCAGGAGATTCATCTCGCTAGGTATCGACGCGTCTCGAAAGCGCTTGAGAGAACACCGAGGCCCGCCGACGGGATCGTGACGTCGGTAGATCTTCGTCGAAAGATCCTCGCGAGAGTCGTGTCTATCCAGGTACATACGAGGTCGAGCCTTCACCTCGATCACCCAGTATATACATATGAGACTCGTGTGCGAGAACGAGATGAAGCGCGCGAGAGAGAGAGAGAGAGAGAGAGAGAGAGAGAGAGAGAGAGAGAGAGAGAGAGCGAGCGGGCGAGAGAAGGCAGAGAGGCTGCAGAATACGTGGAGCCGTTGAAAACGTGTGAGAGCGAGCGCGACGGGAGAGTTGGGGAAAGATTCGGAGGAGAGCGAGAGCGCGACGAGAGGAGAAAGGAGAGTGAAACGAGAGAGAGAGCGAAAGCGCGAGAGATCGGTAAGAGGGGTCATTGGTTGTTCGTAGCTCGCTCAACGTATGGGATTCGTTATGGACCAGGTACAGCCTTTGGAATGTGTTCTTTTTTTCTTTTTGTGTCTCCCTCGTACCTGGCGAACCACTCTCCCTCTATATACCGCGGCGGCGGTGGCGGCGGTGATGGTGGTGGCAGCGGTGGCGGACCACGACGATGAACCTCTAGTGGGCAATCCTGCCGGCCGGCAACCGACAACCGGCAACCGGAGGAGGATCGAGTTCGATCTGAAGAGAAAGAGAGCGAAAGAGAGAAAAAGTGCGACAAAGAGAGAGGGAGAGAGAGAGAGGATGGACCGTGTAAGCAAACGAGGAGGACAGAATGGACACGGGCGACGTGTTGGAAGGAGAGAAAAACTCAGATCGACCGCCGTAAAGAAGAGAAAAGAATACGAGGGGAGATTGGGCTAAAACGGGGTGGCGAGGGTGTAAACGACCAAAGAGTCAAGAAAACCAAAAGGGACAGACGGCAGAAAGAGAAATAATGGGAATGAGAGATAAAAAAGGCGATCAGGAGGTAAATCGATGATCATCGATGGACGAGCGATAGATCGAGGAGAGAAGAGTTGGTTAATATAAAAAAATTGTGAAAGTTCGAGCCGAAGAAGAGGAAGGTGCGCGAGACGAGACATCAAGGACTGGTAGGTAACAGCGAAGATCAGCCGATGGAAGAGGAAAAACAGACAAAGAGAGAAAAACTACTAGCGATTCGGGAGTTAGAGCAAGATTTTGGACGAAAGCAATGTAAAATATAGGGGGAAGTCGCCTATATCATACCTCCTAACGTTTAAGCAAAATTATAAAAAACTGAACATATCAGAATATTTCTGTACTTATATTAAACTTTGGTTCATTGGCAATAAAACAAAACGATACTTTTGCGAAAATAAACATTAAATTATTGTTTAAATTAGATCTTAAAAAAAAATTTTCGGTACGATTTGGAGACCGGGTCGTTAAATTGTACCACTTGGTTCCTAAATCGTGCTTCTAATACAGCAAACAAGCTGACATTGCTTATTATCATTTTGACATTAAAATAACATCTTTAACGTTAAAATGACGGTAAACAATGTCAGTTTGTTTACTAGGAAAATAAACAAAATTAATTTTAAAACACATTTATTAATAAATTTATTTTTAATTTCAAACTGAGTATACATATTTAAGTAGGTATAATAAAAACTTTTCTATTATAAAAACAGAAATTAAACTCTGCATTTTTTAAACTTATTTAAGAAAACAAAGTAAAAAGCAATACTTAAATTAACTTAAGCTATCATTGCACTATATTTCAGAATATTAAAATCTCAGATATTTTGGAAAAATAAAATCAGTTACGGATTTTTCCGTCACAATAGAACAGATTCAATAGAAAGACTCAATAGAAAAAATTAATAGAAAGACTCAATAGTTGATAAGTAATGACTTTCTTGAGCGCTTATTTAAACAGTTTTGGTAAATATCAGGATTGTCACTATAGATTTCGTGCAACCACTTAGAGCACCTAACACACTGAATCGAGTCCATTGTAGATTCTTTTTTATCATAATAGTAACCTCCACATATTGCTCGCGTCACTTGCAAAAATCGTACCGGTACAATAAAGACCAGCGACAAGTACGATTTACTCAACTCTCTCTATTTTAAAAAATTTGTCAATAACAACATAACTTACAATTTACAAATATTTTGTTAATTTGATGCTATACTCGAAAAGAGTTTAAATATCAATTATAACCATGAAGGACACTATAATTCAATTACCCACCTTATACTGATAATACCTTAGCTAAATCGTATCAAAACTTAAATCAGACACCGAACAAAATCAATTTTGAATGTCACTCGTAAACAGACGACTTGAAGACAAAACTAAAATGATAGTTCTTAACCCATATTATCAGCGTCACATCAGTGTCATTATTAAAAAAAAAATGTTTCGTTTAGAAAATACAATGGAGGTACGATTTAACCGTCGGTACTTAGCCAACTCTTCTCTGTACATGATAGAATGTTGCAACATAAAAAAACTGAAAAATTGATCACTCCTATATAATTTTGAATTTATAATTATTAATATAAATAATATCGTGTGAAATATAATTTTTAATTTTTAATTCAAAATTGTGAATGTTCATTTTTTCATTACTCTCAGCTATGATAAATGAAAAAATGTATACGATTATCAGTTGATTTTGGAATATGTTGTTACATCCAAATAGCACCTAATAATTTTTTTAATCTTTTTTTTTTAAGGATTTGTTGAAGTTAGATGTTTTATCTATAGGAACTATCCCACAACCTACATAATACATAATTAAAAATATCAACTAGAACAAAACCAAAATATAAGATTAAATAAAGATTAAAATACAAAAAGTATATAGATAGAGGAAAACTTGCAAGAAACACGATAAACTTGATCCGGACTGAAATCGATATGAGTTTATTAATCCGAGGAGATAGAACAACCGAAGCACACTTCCTCTACGAAAAAAACCACATAAATGGCACATGGTGGTATACAATTTTCAGGATTATCCTCAATTCAATATTCAAGATGGTATGGAATGTTTATAGGATGTTTTATATGCATTATATTATCATAAATGTTTTTTATAAACATATGTACATACATAATTTTATCATATAAAACATTTTATTTAACTTAAAAATATCAAGTATAATACAGAAACTCAAATACAGTACAAAAAAGAATTATTTATCTGGCACAAGATGTTTATGGGATTTTCCTAGGATGATTTTAGGTTTTAACCAAAGTATTTTGTTAAAAATACTTTCACTTAAATTTTATATAGTAAATATAATTTTATTATAAAATCAAAAAGAATTATTGTACATATATATATAAAAGTTGTTAAAATAATCAAACCAAAACGTACAAAAATTAAAGCTATTACTTTCGACAACTTCGAAAATACAAAATTCGAAAAATTATATCTATATAAATACAAAAAAAATAAAAATATATTCATAATATATATTCGTAAATAAATTTATATGCTTTTAATAAAAACATATTCGTTACTATTAGATATATTAAATTAATAATTGCACGATTATTAAATTATTATGTTAAGAATGGAATAAATTTATATTTAATAGGAAATAAGAGGCTGAAAAATATATAAAAAGAACAGAGGCACCTGATTGCCCATGTTGCCAATTCTCAACAGAACTTTCTGGATTCAATGTAAACCTTCGATACCGGTCGCTATAACCAGAGCCGAGACGAGACATTTCGGCGCCCGAGGCAAAAAGTACTTAAACTTTAAACAAAAAAATTTCTTTTACAGCATGTAAAATACAATGAAAAATAATATTAATTAGTAGAGGAAAGCCTCCTATTATGAGATAGGCGCCTAATATGAAATAGCGGCGTTTCTGCTAAATTAATAAACACTATCTATCGATTCCACCATGAATTTATTGCTCTTGGATTGAAAACTATTTAGTAGAAAATTCATTATTAGATCATGCCCATAGTCATTGTAAAACAAGATTTTAGAATTTGGATGTCTTCAAATTTCATTGAGATGAGCATTTAAACCTTGTTATTTAATAAATAAATATTTTACAATAAATTCTTCATGTAGTGATAGAGTAAGGTCGTACTAATAGAAAAATACGGGATATATTGAATTATTTAATTACAGAAGTTAGATTTGATGATCGTAAAACCATAAGGCGTGGAGATCGTAATATGAGATACCCAGGATATTCCTAATATGAAATAACCCATGCTCCTATGTTATAGCGAAAATCGTTGCTAAAGTATAAATGTCATTGTACAATAATAAAAAAGACAACCAGAATGAACGTCGAGTTCATTCTATATCTGCGATGCTTGATTCCAACTACCTGACAACGAGTTCTGGGTAATAATCTATCGCATGTTCATTTTTCGCGCACACTGGCTGTGTTTATTTGTATTTTAGAAACATTAAATAAAGTTTTTTAATTGCAATACTGATATATTTTACGTTTTACTATCGATTTCTCATATTAGGAGAACAATTTGCTCATTTTTTACATTTTTTTAATTAGAAAAAAATGGAATTTGAATTAAATTTTATGTAACATTATCTTAAAGCTTATTAAATTCCCTTCAACACAATTTGCTCATTTAAAAAATTTTTTTAATTAGAAAAAAATGGAATTTGAATTAAATTTTATGTAACGTTATCTTAAAGCTTATTAAATTCCCTTCAAAATGACCTATTATTTTTTTAAATTCTGCCTATAGACTTCTGGCATTTACCCAAAATGTACTCGGTATCTCATAATAGGGGCCTTTCCTCTAATATTTAATATATCAATATTAATTTAATAGAAACATATGTATAATCACATGTACAAGTATATGTTAGAAATATACAGATTAAATGTACATATAAGTACGTTAGAAACGAACGAAATTACTGCTTACTAAAATCACAGTAAAATTAGAATGTATGTGTATAATATACATTTTATATTTATATAGATAATGTTAATTGTCTAAAAATTCACAGAACATTAATTTTTTTATTTGAAGTAATACTTTTCGTACTTTAATAGCCACAAAATTGTCAATGCTTATCAAAACTTATATCCCTATAGATATTTTATTTTCATTTAATACATATCGAGCGCTCGATGTTGAGTGATTGTAGTCACCGTTATAGTAACGAATGAATTAATATGGAAATTTTTAAGCCCCATCAAATTTTTTACATGAAGCAAATGCCTTGTTCGCCACACCCTAGTCCGACAGCTGTGACTGTGATCAATCACCGCATTGTTGAATAGAATGTTCTGTAAAGAATATCATATAAAAAAAAATCTAATAGTGTGTGAATTCTATTGAACGTACTCAGTGCGCATTGGTACACATTAAAGCCATCAATATACAAATTGGTGTAAAAACGTGTTTAATATAACTATAGAAACGGATTAAACCGCGAAATATTTACTATACTTTACTATGCTGTTATGTAAAATATGTATTATATAATTCTCGACATATTTGCATTTCACTTTTACATTCAGATGAAATCAGTGTACAATGATTTTAATATGCACCAGTGCACACTAGTGCGTTCAACTGAATTCGCTATAACATTTTAAAAGTCTCACTTTGATATAGATAATATTAATATAAACTCTCACTTGCAATCAATCTCAATAAAATTAGCATAATTAATCCCAAGATTTTGAGCTTTCCACGGAATGATAATTTTACTGTTTAGTCAGTTTTGAAGTTTCTCACGCATACACATAAAGCGATCGAGTTTGACTCTCATAGTACATTCGCAACGCTCACGTACGAACTAGAAACCCTCTAATTAGAATACTCTAATAAAGAGTGACTATATAGAGGACTATTTTTGATTGGTCCTTTTATTTCAACATTTTCTGGCCATTCATGTTAATCAGAACGAGATAGCACACATTCTTTCCCCTTTCGCATTACTGCAGAGTGAGATCGCACATATCTTTTCTCACTCGTAAGATTTTGCCAGAACATGAACCATACGGTTTTATAACTATGATTAGAGGGTCTCTGATTCGAACATATTGATCCTTTGCGACCCTATTCGAAAAATTGAGAAACTTAGCGCAGCATCTTAAATTTAATTTATTTTTTTTTAAATCATGAATAACAGTTAATTCGAAAAATGTTAAAAATATATTGTATATATTGAAGAGTAAGTATGATAAAAATTATATGTAAAAATATTGAAGTTGAATTAAAAAAGAAATATTTAGTTTTTTGTAAAAACAATGTGTATTGCACTTAAAACACTGTTATATATTTATCTTAAAAAGGCATGAAATTCCATTTAAAAAAATTATATAAAGTAAAAAAATATATAGTAATATAAGACACCAAAGTTTACAAATAAAAGTTTGACACATTTAACAATGCATGTAACAAAAGTAAAAAACTGTATCAATTTAAAAAAAAAAACATACACTTCGTCTTTTTAAAAAATACTCCTGAAGAGCTTATTCCAAAATTATCTGTTCAAAGCTGCATAGGAAATTAAAGTAATTAATCAAATGCTTGATTATTCGTATTACCAATTTATAATTGATGTTACACATAAATGAAATAATGTTTTTTTTAGATTCTAAAACAAAATTTGTATCATCTATAGAAAAATATTATAATCAAAAAGGGAATGATTCATGTAAAAACAAACAAAAAATGCAATATAAACTTTTTTTGGGGCTCTATTTTCAAGAAAATTGATTTTGAAAATTTGTCAGATACGCGTACAATTAAATACAACTTGGTTATCATATTGCTGTCTCATGTATTCCATTACTGATCATGTTTATATTTGTAAACGTTGACTTTGATACGATTCAAATAATACAATAAGTTTTTGCAGATTACATACTTTTATCTCAGTACAAATATTGGTGAAAATGTTCTTCTCCTTACCATCGCATACAGATTTCCGTTCGACGAATTTAAAAAACATGAACGGATTCTAGTCCATTTTACACAAACAGAAATAAATCAATAACGGAATGACATGACTGCCAAGTTGTATTCATTCATGTATGTATCTGAATTTTCAAAATCGATTGTTTTGGAAAGTGAAAACGGAATCGCAAATCTTTTATAGTTTCTCTAAATTATAAAAGTGAACAATCATTTCCTTTTTGTAGTTGTACCATAAATTATTCATTCTATATTCCAGACAGTACATATTATTTATAAAATATTTACAAAATATTTATAAATATTTATAAGACTTATATATTTTAAATATTTTGTAATTATTTTTGTAGTCTTAGATTGCATAGATCATAAACATTTATTATAAATATTATAAAATATTTATTGTAAATATCTTGTAGTAAATGCTACGGAAATACTTAATAAGATATTATTATTCAAATAAAAAGTACTTAACAGAAATATTTATTTATACTTATCATAAAATTACATTAAATATTTAGTCTATCTTTTAATAATATTTCAAATAAAACTTTAAAATATTTATATAACGTTTCAAAAAATAAATAATATAATCAATATTTATCATAAATATTCTGGGATATGTAATTGGAAAAAAATTTCTAACAGAAAATTATCTTTATAATTTAGAGAAGCTAAACATTTGCGGACTGAACTGCAGGAGTGCCATATTCATAACGCCAGGATAGCGTGCGTGGATGCGGAGGAGGCGAACGGTGTCCAAAGACACCGCAAAGAACAAGCTCGAGAACAAGAAGATTCGCAAAGGCGCTCGACCGCGGGGACATTCATCGACGTCGCCGTCTATCGGCGCTCGTCGCCGATGAACTTGCGATCGCGGTTCAATTAAAAAAAAAAAAAGGAAGATTGGACCGATTATCCTCAAAGAGCGAGATACAAGAATAAAGCGAAGGACGCCGAAGAGCGGGACCAGGGAGAGACCGGCAAGGAACAGGCGCGAGAAATTATAAGCGCGAGAGGTCGACGTAGAAAAAGAGGGAAGAGGAGAGAGAAATGAAGAGTAAGGAAGGAGACTTCCGACGCTTCGGTTAAGAACGGATCTACCGAGTGATGGAAGGGAAACTCGCAGTGGAGTATCCGAATGGATCCGAGACGGACCGACGAACGGCGAACGGATGAACGACGGACCAGTAGAAAATGTAAGTAGAAGGACAGGGTATAAGACGTGGTTCCAAGGGAAAATGAGGATGGCGAACCGGTCCTCTCTTCCTCTCTCTCTCTCTCTCTCCCCCCTCTTCCTCTCTCTCTCTCTCTCTCCTGTCTCTGCCTCTCTCCTCTCTTCACTCTGCCCTCTCTCTTGTCCGTCTCGGCGTAACGCTGCGGCCGTTTGTCTTTGACGTCACAATACTGGATTTGAACGAGCCAATCGGCACTCGCAGTCTTATACGCCGGTTACATATGTTGGAGGACGGGTAGAGAGCTGTGCTCGGCCACATCGAGGGGGATCAAATGGTGGGGCGCAAAAGGTGCGTCGGCTGAAAATCGGGACCCGCACGACTGGCAGGCCGCTGGCTGCTGCTACTTGCAGTTGTACAGTGACGAGTGCGGTAGTGCCTGATCTGGTATCGTACCAGGTGTACTCTCTTTCTTTCTCGGTCTCTGTGTCCTTGGTACTCGATGGAGACCGTGAAGGGACCGGATACGTGAAGAACTAAACTTTGGGAAATTCTCCTTTTTTGAACCATCAGGTATTCTTCCCCGGATCAGGTATGGTCCATGCAAGTTTAGTAGATCCGTACTAATGCGCAGTTTGGAGAACGCGCGGAGAAGGATTCGTTCATTCGAAAGCGGTACTCCTTGAAACTCATCGATTTTATTTCATAATCGAGTAAAGTCCGTGCGCATCGAGCGGGAGTAGTTAATTAAAATAAATATGAATTTGTATTATAAATTACCGAGTCTTTTCCGATATTTTTCATATAAAAGAAAGAATTTTGAACAGTTGGAGATTACGAAGAAGTTAGTTTTCCAAGGTCGAGGAAACATTTCCTGGTGTAAACATATAAATCGTAAAGTCACTTCGATATGCAAACAACGAAATATTATACATAATTCTAAAGACTTTTGAAAATAAAAGATATATAAAAGATATATTCATATTTTTTGAATATATAGGCGAATAGAGTGTTTATTGCTTATAGCAATTAATACATGTGTAACCCATACAGTACAGAATATTGGAAGAAAATTGCTGAGACGTTATAATGTTGAAGTGTGAACGATTTTTCAACGTTGAATCTATTTTGCGAAGTTGATGCAACATTCGCAATTTCTGAGATGTTGATTTAACATTAATGTGCTGTATGAATAATTACACCTGTGAGATAATTAGGAAATTAAAAGAAGCGACCAATGTTTTTACTAATAATACCTTACATTGTTAATAGAAGTACGTATATTAGTGGATCGGGAATTATTTGTTTAACAAATTAATTCTTAAGTGACGTCGTGAAGAAATCATAATCTTGGAAACATTTTTGTTATATCTTTTTTATATTTAGACTCTCATTTTATTACCTATTTTTCAAAACTAATAATAAAAAACTAAAAAATTAATATTGCATTGACCCTTATTTAAAACATGTTAATAGACCCTTTGATAGATATTGAAAAATTTGATGTGAGGGCTACGACGAATTAAGGATTAAATCAAAATTAGAAATGATAAAATATATGACACAAATAATACGAATATGAGTATAAATATGGATGATTAATTTATTATTATATAAAAAGAGAATTTTTGCAAAAATTATATTAACTTTTGGTACACACTTTTGGGTCATTTGTGTCCTGCGCATTTCTTTTTTTTTTTTATTTATATCCAACAATATTATATACAATAATTATATATAACAATTTATTATAAATATACAACTTTACAAATATTTTCTAAAGGTGTCACAATATGTGTAAAAATTGCTTAATTTTTATATACTTATAAAAGTGATGAAAATTAATCCAGAACACAAAAGACCTATCGGTGTATTAAGGATTAAAGAAATTATAATAATTAATTTTTTTCATTGCATCATAATCGTGTAGATCAAAAATTCGAAACTGATTTTATGACAATTGAAATTTTTATGAAAAAGATTATAAACTATCGATCAATATTTATTCTACAGACTATATCAATATCTCTATTCTAGTTTTTCAAAATTATTTATTTTTATTACGATTGTTTATAGATTTTTATCTTCTAAAAGATAATTTATTATCGCGTATACACGATCACAATTTGTTTGTTCTTATAGTTGAAGATAAATAGTTCTTGGCTTATTTCTAGTTTGAGATTAAAATGTCTTTGTATACTTCGTATCAAGATGAAATATTTTCATATTTTAAGTTCTGAATGTTATATATGCAAATTAACTTATTTGAAAATCAAATCCAAATATTTTACTTGATAGATAACTGTTCTAACATCGAATTATCTATAGTACTTTCAATAATTAGCTTAGGATCGCAAAAACTGATAATAGTAAATTAATAATTTTTTGTCATGAAATATCATAATTACACATGATAAATCGATATCCGCTCTAAATGCAAAATATCAACCGAAATAGAATCAGAAATAATGATGAGTATCGAAAAAAGAATAATGAGAGAATAAGGAAATTAGAAATGATTTCCGTAATTTTAGACTTCTTATCGAATGCAACTTTTGTATGAAATCAATTTTTGTCGATAACCGTATGATCAATACATAATCAAGCACATTTTGGTATTGCAATTTGAAACGCTGTTGCTTCATTCGTCAGTAAAATGAGAATTCTCAGATTATCTTAGGAATGATATGAAGCTAATGTCTATCTAATCTTCCTTTTTGAAAATTGATATGAATGCATACATTTTTCCACTCGCATTGTTTTATGGAGATTCGTACAGTGTTTCAGAACTAAACTTACATCATTCTCAATATAAGCGGCTTACGTACCAGTCGACACGAGATACATTAGTCGAAATAAACAGTTTTGAAAGTACCGAAGCGTGGAATACCTTGATTTCGTGCCTAATAGCTGAGCTTATACCAAGAACTTTATTTACATTCAAGATATAACCGAACAATCGATGTCCTTCGATACAACACAATAGAAGAATCAATAATAAATATTATTTAAGATAACGCTCGTTTTAAAAATCATGAATTTATGGTATTATGTTGGCGTTAATATTGAAACGAATTTTCAAATTTTTCAAACTTTTACAATCAATGTCGCGAGCGCAACGCATTTATTTTCTACTTGTCGAATCGTCAAGTTCTACACACGATTATTCAACATTAACACAAAGATCTTTGTCTTAATATACTTATAAATCAGTAAATTTCGTGCACGATTTAATATTAAAACTTATTATTAAGGCACATTATTTTTCTTTGTTTACATATATTGTTTTGCCAGTTACTTTGTAAAATTATTATTCCGATATTTCCTAAAATTTCCTTTTGCATTGCTAACATTCTTTCGTGAGCGTATATATTTATTAAACATTATTATGAAACGAGCTGAACTTGAAATTCTTGGTTTATATCCTTTCGCGGGATAATCAAGATTCTGCGATATTCACATTGAAAATTAGCATCTTTGTTTAAAGAGGATGCGTCAAATAATGATGCAACGTAATCGAACGGAAACGAGATAAGAAGTGAGAAAGTACGAGGATATAAGTTCGCGTACCTCGATGCTACAAGATATCAGAGAACTTCTTCAAGGTTAAACATCAGGATCGTCAGACGCTTTGGTCATTTACAATTATTTTTATTAATTCGAATAAATTATTTATTACGAGAACATTTTAAATGCAAAATTGAAATTTTTTTTATCTTTAACGAGATGAACAGGAGTTACTAAATTTCTAATCTTCTTTCTAATTTTTACATTCTATTAAGGAACGTTATTTCAATTTTTGTTTTCTATACAAAACAGCTATTTCTTCGTATCGGTACATTTTAATGCAAATTATAATTATCGATTAATAAATTAATATTGAGAATAAATTAGTCCTTCGAATTAGTTTTTCGAAAACATTATAGTTTCCGCTTATAAAAAGAATTCATAAAGGAAATAGGCACTTAAATCTAAGACGATTATCGGTAGATAAAATACCTTTATTGTTCTAACAAACACAAACATCAAAGATTTTTTCTAAAAGTACAAGATAACAATGTCGAACACGTAATATCGAAATCATTATTTTATGACGTAATCTATCACGTAAAAGTTAAGAAAGCCTTATTAATCAAGTTTACATTCTCGTATTATTAATAAGAAATTGGTATTGCGAGAAATTTGCTTAGTTAGAAATTATCTCAGCTGAAAATCTTTTTCTTATTTACCGTTAACTATCATTAATGTAACGTATAATATTGTTACTCTGAATTTTTGCAAATTTTCTGTTGACGCGCTCTATAATTTCTCAATCTTTAATTTTCGTTCCATAAGTTTTATTTGAACTTCTCAAAGACCGACTGCTGGTTCCGCATTCGTATCGCCCATGCGCGCATCCTCATCGTCGGCGATTCGCACCGTTTCGCGTGCGAATTTCCGCGGGCCTCTTAGCAACAAGTTACGCACACACACCTGCCGTGGAAAAGCGAAGCCGCGCGAGCGTTCTCGTTGCGGTGTAACTCAAGCAAGTCTCCTCCTTGTCGCTCGACGATCTCCGTTACATTATTTTCGTCTACTTCGTGGTTCGTAATCGAGTATAGTTAGTTCACACGAGATCGTTGATATTTTTCCTTAAGCAGATTGTCTTCCATACGAATGTACGGAAAAAACTTGCATAACATACGAATTTCGAATTTAACCCTCGAACGTCACACATGAATCTTTCGTGTTCGTGCATTAAAAATAATCATTTTTGTTCTTTAATAAAATTAAAAACTGCTTTTTTCTGCAAAAATCAAAGTTACAATTTTTATATCAAAACTGAATTATTTTCTTTTTCTGGTGCAGAAAGTAATTTTCATAATTTTTCTAAACATTTTTTCCAATGTTTGCATAGCAAAATAATTTAGTAGAGACCTTAAAGAATATGTATGAATTTTTACAGAATTTTTTGAAGCCTTAAAATCGAATCGGACACGAATGATTCATGATTCATGTGTGTCGTCCAAAGGTACCGAAAATAAGTGTGATGTTCGAGGGTTAAATTGAATTTAAATTGAATTTTATTAACAAAAATTTGGATTCGTAACAAGCTCGATTACCGTATTATCTCAAAGTGAGGTCCAGAATTTGACACAGAGACCAAAACTTTTCTTGATAATTATTTGATAAGCAATATTCGTTGCTTTTAAATTTACACATTTTTGGGAGAATCGATAATGAAATTAATTTCTTATTTTATTTCGCTATTAATTACGAGTTATGTTTTGCTTGATTTAATCTTGTCTGGATCTGTACAATCTACTCATTTCTCAAATAACATAAAAAAAAAATTAAAAGTTTGAATCTGATAAGAAGTATCTTCTCGAAAACGATATACCTAATCGAATCCTTACTTTAATATAAATTTTGCAAAAATTCAACGTGCATTGACGCGCACGATAATAATTTGATCATATATTATACAATATATATATATATATATGTATACATCTTATATATTTTAATTTATAATTTATTCGATTAGTCTGATGAAGCAAATACCTTCTATATACATATAATTATCGAACACGTAATTTTTCACAAAAAAATTAATCTCCGGTTCAGTAATACGCTTTATTAATAAGCAAGGTTGGAAAATACTCGTTACTTGTAATGAAGTTACAGTTTGAGTTACTTCTTTTCAGTAACTGTAATTTAACTTCGTTCCTTTTTTCCATCTATAACTGTAACTTAACTTAGTTAAATTTTTTGTATAATTAATAACTAATTTAATAATTATTTTTACAGTTACTTTGTATCAAACTCATTTATTAACATTTAGGCTGACTAAAATGAAGTGCTCAGTGAACAATCAGTGATTATTTTTCATAATTGCAATATATTTTTATTACTGATAATTATTACATTCTATAAATGTCTATTAAGAATTAAGCTGGGATTTTAGTGTGTAAACGCGTCTTAATATTTTGATCGCATAATTTTGATTTAAAGTGTATATAGTAATTTATAAATAATATAAAATGTATAATATTGAATGTTTATTAAATGAATAAAATAATTGAGTATAATGTTAGGAACGTATGAGAAATAGCAATGTAAAAAATTAGAAAAAATTAACAGAAAATAACTGAAACCTAATGATTCGTTAATTTTTAAATAACTGTAATTGTAATGTATTACTTGTTAGAATTGGTAATTTGTAACGCTAATTAATTTTTTTTTTTTAAAGAACAGAACTGTAACTGTAATTAGTTATATTTTACAAAGTAATTTTCCCAGTCGTGCTAATAAGTTCACAAATAAGTTTATTAGAAATAAAAATACGCAGAACTTTTACTTGTGATATGAAGTATTATACGAACAAAAAAAGTTCTGTAATATTTGAATTTCTGTCTGAAAATAAATATGTCTCGCTTTTTTTAAATTTTTTTTTACGAATTCTTAACGTACGATTTCGAATATCTTATAAACCTTGCATATTATCTAGAAGTAAGTACAACACGTTTGCTCACATCGATAAGACGCAATCATAATAGTGACGATAATTCACAACGTCGTATCTCACGTTGGCGCGTTAGAAAAACTTCAACATCATTGATTTACATCGTTTACACCGTGTAACGTGCACCATCGGTTCGTGTTGGAGCATATGCGCATTATACACAAATTTGCACGCAATATTCTCCGTGATATCGGTAAAAAGCAACATCGGATTTCCTTCTTTTTGTATAACTTAATCTTCAAAGACACATACTTATTTTTTTTTTTTTTAGATATATAATTGATTTGCCTCTTTATTGTGCGTATTTATTTGTAATTATAATAAACGGTGTGTGGTAAATCTTTTATCTTCCCATTTCTAAAATTGATTTTTTGGGCCTTCTTGGCTGGCCAGTTCAACATTGGCAAGAAATTGCTCCTGCATGGCGGGCACGTTCGTCGAACACCGCAACCGGTATTATTGCCGCGCGGAAGCCTATATCGCGTGCGATCTTCATTGCGTCGGCGAACACGTCCGAGATCGGCACGGTAGAGCGAGCCGTTCGAGAAGTAAAATGCAAACACGCCGCATCTGCCCGTTCTGCATACGTACGTAAGCGTTCCGCAAATTTTCGTTCAAAGATTGACGCGCGCCGGAAACGGGATCTAGACCAAAACCAATTAATGTAAAATTATTTTGAGAACGCCCTGCCCGCGCAAAATTCGCGGAGTTTCAGTAATGTTATTTAAACATTTTTTAAGTAGAAAACCGTTCAATTTTAAATAGAGCATCCTCCGAGTCTGTTCGTCATATTTAATAGTAAAATGTTTATTTAACATGACATTGATTCATTTCGATTTTGCAAATTGCTGCAACAACTGTTTTGTCTAAAAATTCTTGTATTTATTGTCATCTTTTATTTCGAAAGATAAAAATATCTCGCAGCATTCACGTTACGAACGTCTTGGTTTTATTATCATTTTATGAAAACATTATAGCAAGAAATTATCTCTACTATCCTCGTGTCGGCTCAATCGATGACGTGTAAATGTTTATGCGGCAAAAGATTAATTTTTAATCAGTTTCGAGACTATTTGCAAACTGTCGACAAAACCTATTTGTTAACAAGACCAATTTTTCATTACTTTTCATATTTTCGATTTTCGTGATTGAATAATTGAGAAATAATCTGTTAGCTATTAATAAACCTCCCCCCTCCCCCGATTTAGAATAAAAATTAAAGAAGAATTTTGGAATTAAACTGAAATTTAATTATTATCTGTATGTTATGTTATATATTTATATATAAATCATTATTTTTTTAAATTAATTTGCAACTAATGTATTACTAGATTATTATTTATGTATTATATAATTGATCTAAAATTTATTCTAAATTTTTAATTTTCAGTAAAATTTGTATATTGCTCAATTATCTTTAATTTCTTTGTTTATAAGTAATTTTATTTAATTAATATGTTTAATGTTTGACAATGCTATTTTTATGAGGAGAACAAAATATAATTTTCGTAGAAACATTTTTTTCTCATACTTAGGCCCAGTTCCACAACTGACGATTAACTCTTAACCGAGGTTCAACTTATTCATTGTCTCTTTCCAATTTTAGAATTGGAAAAAGATGAGAAACAATTTGAACCTCGGTTAAGAGTAAACAATGAGTTATGAAACTGGGCCTTAGATGCGATATTTGTTTTTCTTTCTTGCACTCTACATCGCACATAAGAGTCCACGGGACGAGGAAATTAAATCGAGAGCTTGATAAGCGTAGTCGCAGTGATAATGATAGGCCCCTGCGTAGCGAAGCAGCATGGCTATCTCGGGCGCAGCTGTATTTACGTAAACGATTGAAAATCGCATTGAGAAACTAGGCTTAGAATTCGAATTTATCAGTCGCCACGAAGCCGTGTAGGTATCGATTATAAGAACTTCGATCTTGACTTGCAATTTTTCGGGTACTTGCCCCACGCGAAACGCTTCGTTTATTACGAAACGCTTACGCGAATTCAACGAGATAACAGGTACGATCAACAGGCCGTATCGCCCGAAGACTTTGTAACTGCTGAACCGAACAGTGAAGCCGTTAATTAGATCGGCAAAACGACGTCATTGCGAGCCGTCTCGAGTTGAAAAATAATTGCGAGGGTCGAAATCATGGGGGAGAATCATGTACCAAATTATACGGAATCAAATTATAGAAACAAACGTATCACAATATTAGACAGTATTATAGATTTGCTTGCGATATCTCGTGATTTTTTATTTTATCATTGAGATTGGGTATGTTCAGAATAACGATCATGTAACTTTTTCTGTGAGGCAGAAACGTGAAAAATGCAATTTTTTTTTATTACCTTTAATGATAAAACTTTTTACTTTTTTATATTTTCGGCGAAAAAGTTACATGATCGCAACTCGGATGATAAAAAAGTTGTTTACGACTTTAAATGTACGATATTATTCATACGAAACTATGTATAATTTATTCAAAATATAAATATCTATAAGAACTCACAAGTATTTTATAGAGTTTTAATAATAAATATATATTATTTACAACTGTACTTGTGTTTTTTCGGCAATATTAACATATGGTAATCGTGTCGCATAAATAATTCAATTTAAAAAAATTTTTTTTTATTTGGCATTTAACGCGTTTCAAACTTTCCGATTCAATCGAAGAAGCATTGCCTGCAATATAATTCCGACGCCGGTGTCTTCGATGTTCACACATGTACCGTGAATTTTTTATCTAATTCGGCCACGATATCGTCGATATCAAAGATTAAAGCCCCCAGTTTAAAGAATTACGCATTGCAACATAGGATTATTCACCAAGAAAAAATTCTTCATTACTGATATCGAAAAATTTGTCCTTGAATTACCGGGATCGACACGTTTCGATTGCATATCAAATTAGTGACGATCTCTCGGCCGTTCATTGATCTCGCAAACAACTTGGTCATCTTATCAGCGAACGTGCACGTCTTCGTCTTGGTGCGTGTTCCACTACCGAGACTTGTCTCAGCGTCGTGAAAACACTCACGGAAGATGCGATAATGAGTAGTGAATAGTTCGGTTGCAACAACGGTGGGTTCGACGAGCGTGAAAAATCGAAAGCCGGTCGACTCACGGCCGGCTTATCACAGGCCAGATACGTTACTTACCGTATGTTTACCGCGGTTGCGCGTGACGTCCGATTTCACGACTTGGATAAAGGGATCCACGATAGAAATACAGATTGTTATGTTCAGGCCGCGAAATGGCAAAGACTACCGAAATCATCAAATTTATTCGCGTCCGAGATCTGAGACGGGAGAGACGGGAGAGTGCGTCGTTTTGCCGCGGCCATCGGAATCGTCCTTGACATTTTGCACGTTGTGATTGCGTGATAATGAAATTAAACTGTTCTCAACCGAGTGCGAAGTGCCGTCGTACTCGAACGGGAGGGTCGGCTGAATCTCGTCGGATACTTTGTGAGCACCGGTGTGTCACTGAACCTGATCTGACACGTGTACAGTTCTCGAGGCTGTTGCAAGCAACAGTTTACGGTGTTGCTTGCACGAGAATTTTTTTCTCACAAGCCCTCTTTCTTGACGACAGTGTCGATGTCGTTGTATTATCGTTGTGCAGTTTTTTTTTTACTATGCATAAAACTTGTTCAACGACAATGAAAGGATCTCGTTAGTCGTTAAGAGTTACAGAATAGGGACCTAACAGTTTTTAAGATCTCTTTTTCTACATTCATATACAGCACAGAACTTACAGCAACGTTTACAATGTTACTGTAATATTGCTGGAACGTTGTAATGTTGCAGCAATATTAGTGGAATGATCTATGCTGAATTAAGGTAGATGTACCAATTAGTAAACATAATTAGTAGACCCAATTATTGAAAAAAATGATAAATTTTTAATATTAATAATTATAACCCTTACCGTACTAATATGGGTAACTATAGTGACCGAGCGATTCCTGTTCGTGCAAGTTTCTTTGAGTCTTTCGATAATTATAAATTATACTACATTTAATTATTTTAGTTGCAGCAATATTAGTGGAATGATCTATGCTGAATTAAGGTAGATGTACCAATTAGTAAACATAATTAGTAGACCCAATTATTGAAGAAAATGACAAATTTTTAATATTAATAATTATAACCCTTACCGTACTAATATGGGTAACTAGTGACCGAGCGATTCCTGTTCGTGCAAGTTTCTTTGAGTCTTTCGATAATTATAAATTATA
>NW_017300267.1:1059236-1068061 GCF_001594075.2 Trachymyrmex cornetzi
AATGAAAAATGTATACGTGCCTTTAATATCGGCAGCGCGCGTAACGGAAAAGAGTACGCGGATAATATCTCCGTGCCGGAGAGAATAAAGCGCCGATATATCGCGGTAGTTCACGAACGTTACGCGCACGCGTAATATCGCGCCCGCTATTTGTAATTGCATTCCGCACACGTGCTCGCAAATCGTACGTTTAAATGATAATCTTCGGGAGAACGAATGCGGATCGAATCGACGTTACGATTGGATATCCTTGATTGTTGATCCTCGGGTAGAAATACTACGACGATGTCCATATAAAACTACGCGGAAAAATACACGCGAGTCTTACTCATGTCGTTCTGGGAATTAATTGCCAATGAGGAGACCGTGATTCTTATAAAATTGAAATCCGCGAGGTTTTCAGTGACGTGTCGAGTGTGGTCGAGTGAGCGATTATGACCTAACGGAACACGTAATGCGGCACGATAAATGATAATCATTCATTGATTAAATGAATAACGCGTTAAATACTGTTTAATTGAATAGTTTCAGAATTGTTTAAAAAAAAGATCGAGATTGAAGTAATTGTAGCTGTTGCGCGAATCGCGTTGTGATACGTTTCCATCGGACGGATATCGGAGTTGAGCTTCAACGAGTCGCTTTCATCGCACATAACGTTCTCTTCTTTCTTTTTTTCCTTATTATCAGAGAAGTCTCGCGTCGAGAAAAGGCTGGTTCTCTCAGCACGAGTGCCTTTTACAAGAGTTTTCAGGTGTATGTGTTTAGTCATCGGGACATTATATATGTATCCGCGCGAGCCCGAGTTACGCGACTTTCACTCTGAAATGTCAACTGCTGTTTCACTTTTCAGCTCCCCCACCGTGCGAGCATCGATCAATCTGATTACGCACAACAAAGGGACGATTGTTGTAAAGCGATTTACGATTTCTCTCTCTCTCTCTCTCTGTATCTGTTTCAGGTGGCAAATACGACGGCCGCGTGCGTACGACGATCACGATCACGGAACGGACTCGTAATGGGAGGAAAGCGGAGGGATTACGACGCGAAAGGAGAAACTCGCGGAGACCCGGCTTGCGTCTTGTACACGATTTATATTGATATTTTTATCCTGTAATATTATCCAAAAATTATCGGAGAAAGGAACGATCTGTGAAGGCTTCTTAGTGAAGCAGGAGAAACCATTTTACCGCAATACTTGTACTATGGACGGGAATAATGAGAAAATATTGTATGCACATGGTACATTAGATTTTAAAAATGGCCAGCGTAAAGGATGAATGGATGTGTGTGAGATAAAATGAATGAGATAAAAAAATGTGAACAAAGTCTCCCCCTTCTTGGCTTGTAATACTGAAGGTAATAAAGATTCTATTCTCTCTATTCTATTTATATTATGAAAATATTACGAATTATAATATTTAGATTTTAATATTACATATTTATATATTATAAATTGTATTTTATTTTAATATTTTATATTAAATATTTTAATATATTACACAATTTTTATTATAATACTAATATTCTTTCTACAATATAATATTTTTATTATTCCAAAATTAATGTTTGGAGCATTTTTTGTAGGAATGTAAAGGAATTTAGCACAATACTTAAAGTCTGAAAGTATAACGATCAACCTTACTCTGGCTGTCTTATCGAAAGGTCAAGTCATCGATTTCGAAGGAGATCTCGCCGTTGCGTTCAAGAGGATCTTGGCGCGGACATTCTCTTTGGTTATCTAGCTGTATGAGTTTTATCCGACATCATAAAGCTAGGTTACCGGAGTTAAGCTCCTCGCCATATCAACTCCAGCGATCTTCCCTTTATGCGTTCTTCTACGCTTCAGCGAAAATAAAGCACCGAGACCCCGAATACTGTTACACCCGACGTGTCCTGGGACGTCTCGCAGACGCATCGACTTATCGGAGTAACAAAGACGCGGCCGGGCGGGGAAAAAAAAAGATTCGAGTTTGCGATAATAAACGTTAATATCTTCAGCAACAATGCGTTTCGACAGTAATTTGTACATTGAGATAATTATATTTGAGCGCCGATTCTTTCGTATCGAATAAAGCAGTGTACGTCCCCGACATCATTCCTCTCCCACGTTCTCGAATAGGAAGGATCTATATAGGTATTGTCGACCATGGAATTTACAGCCGTTGGGGCCCTTTACAATGGGCCGAGTGTTCTGGTATGAGGACCCGGGCAAACACCCGGGATCCATAAAGAGGTAAGCTAGTCCCGCAATCGCGACGCGCGAATGCGAATGTCGTCTAGCCGTTGTACGACTCTCTCTCTCTGTATTCCCCTCGTGCTCTCACGAAACTACGAGCTGGGCATTTGTAATTGTTGTTAGTGCCAGTTGCTCGTGACCGGCCTGTCGAGAGAAGGAAGGAAGGAGAAGAATTTTTCAAAGGCGCACGTTATTTCGCACCTACATCACGCGGTCATCACGTGGCTGCACAGACAATTTCTGCAGTCACGATAATCGCTTTAGAGAAAGTCACGATATCGCGTCGGAACCGTAGCAAATGAGATGGGATGTCCCAATTTCGAATCTTTCGAGATTCAAGCTGAATCCGGAGGTATCGTCGATACTATGACTAGAAGGAAATCGATTTTAAATTCGTCGAACGATCCGCGATTAAAATTCAACATTGAATGGAGTGGTCTGTAATACTATAGTTTCGATTGACATTTTAATTTTGCTGCAATAATCGAATTTTATTTTCGAAACAATTTAATTTCGTATTAGCTTCAAAATGATATTTTTCTCAATTATTATATTTATTCATAACTGCGAATTTTTACATCATTGTTATTTATAATGTAATTGCTTATTATTATTATTGCGATGTAAATGCGATTTCTGTAACAGTTTCATGTTAAACAGCTGATTTTATTTCAATATCAATCAACTTTTTGCAGAAGTGCAAAGATTCGTGTATGGCATTAACGTAACGTAGTTCTCGAGAAAGGAACGAGTTGTTTCATTAAACACACGCTGTGCCTATGAAACGTTACATTTTAAGTGTGTGCCGACACGGTGCGTGACGACGATGGTTCCCACAATAAAGAAGCCAGGATATGTTTACCAATTATACATATGTATATGCGACCACAGGAACGAACACGTCCGGCGTGATATTGCAGGAAAAACTACTGGCTTTTGTTTAAATTGTACATAGAAATTGAAATGATATCGTAAAAACCGAAGTAGAAATCCATTGATTTTCTGTGAAATACAGAATATCCGAAAGCGCGACGAATGGCGACGAATTTTTCCTCTTTCTTATCACGCCGATTTTCGCAAACACATGTAATAATTATATTAATAACACCGTGTAATAAAAATAATTCTTCACACACGAAAAAATCGATATGTCTGTGAAAGTATCTAGAAATAAAGTCTAGTATAGAAATTTGTACTGTGAGATCAAGTTATTTATGTATATTTTATGTATATTTGAAGATTAGAAGAAATCACTTTGGACTGCGATGCAAGCTGAAATAATATATTTATATGTAAAATTAGTTGTTAAATCCGAAAATGATAAAATTAAAACCATTAGAGAAGAACAAAATTGTAAAAAAGATGCATTTTTAATAAAAAAAAATGATTCAAATTTCTTCCTTTTTTGGCCTTCCTATGATTTTCTTTATGAATTAGTGAAAAAGATGTGATACTTAATTACTTTTTAACATGTTCCGTGCCGCATGATTCACGCTAAACTTTCCATTTAGATCGCGAGATATTTTGGCTATAAAAACATATATAATCATAAGATACTTTTAAATATCATGCATGAATATATATTATTATGACGTATGTAATATTAATACCATTGATTACCGGTAACTTATATGGTTCTGCGATCAGTTTCGCAATATCAAATACTTATCTGTAATCTTTAATTTCATGCTTTATATGAAAATTATAGAAAAATTATTAACATGCTAGACATAAACGAAGCAAGAAATTGCACGATTGCAATATTTTGTAACGACTGTCCTAACAAATCTTATTTATGTTCTGTTTTAATACAAAACATCGATATATATATATATATATATATCACTAATTTAACTATAAAATGTTTATTAATTATATAATTATTAATAAATGTCTATTATATGAAATGTCTATTTAATTTGAACAATATTTAATCCAGCCGAACAATCGATGGATTTCGAAAAAGAAGCGGTGTCATTTAAAGCCACCAGCGAAGAGATATTGGCGATTACAATATTGCGTCCAATTGATGGTACAGCGAGAGGATGCACGACATTTCGATGTCGGAAAAGGAAGTCAGAAAGAAACGAAATTTGCAAGAACTTTATAAAACTTTGAAAGATCAAGTTGCCATGCATCATAATAATGGTTCTCCGAAATGTAGGGTCATTATACACGTCCTAATTACGAGGCTGGCTTCTTTTTTTGGTAATCTCATTATTATGCCATTTCGATTTGTATATACATTGAGTGCAAAAAGTATTCGGAAAAATTTTTATAAAAAAAGCCTTATATATTTATAGAAAATAAATTAATTAACGCAATTTTATACAATATAAATACATTCTATTCTAATATAAACAAATAAATTTCACATATGTTCTTGATCTTTTAAAAACTAAATTTTTCGACTGTACGAATACTTTTTACATCCAAATAATACCATTTTTATTTATTATTTTTAAGATAATATACTTTATTTAATTATTACACATCTTTTTGGTATACGTATATAATTCTGAGAAATATATAGTTTATTTTATTATTTATGAATAAATTGCTAATTACCTAGCAACAAATAACCGTCAATTATATGTCGAATTGGTCAATATCATCGTATCGATATCGATTCGATATCAATTCGATAATTCCTCGCTGGTTAATGCTTACTCTTTAAAAATAAGGTTTTCTATATATAAAAACATATTTTCCGTATACAAATAGTTTTTGCACTTACTGTATTCATTCCTAAATTTGTTCCTAAAAATAAGATAAATTTTATATTACATAAACTTACTGTGTCAAATGAAAGTTACTTCTCAAATGAAAGTAATCGTTTTTAAAGCCGAAAAGCTTGATGTAAATAAATCGTAGTATATGAAATGAAGGTCGAGACCTTTTGATTATTAATCCGCTTTTATACAAAGTCACGCATCAATTATGTTTACTTAATTTTATTAAATGTTAGTTGTATTTAAAAAATATTTGATAAAAATATATATTTTTGCTTTGTTCAACGTTGCATTTTGTATTAATCTTTTTTTTATAATAATATTTTTGTATTTTTTAATCATTATGCAATATATTTTATTTCGCAAAGAGAATGATCATAACACATGAGTCATCAACTCACACAGTTTAATACATAAATTATCAATTATTTAATCGACATAGAGCATGTTAAAAAAATTGGAAAATTAAATGATTTTTTACTACAAATGCATTTTTTTATTATTTTGCTCTTTTTCAATGGTTTTAATTTTATCATTTTCGGATTCAGCGACCAGTTTTACAAGAAAACGCATGATTTTTAGATAATCGAAAAATTTCATCTACCGCGGGCAAAGTAATTTCACATGTGCATAAAAAATGCAAGTGATGGAACGTATTTTTATGTTAGATTTCGACTCTGTTATGTTATACTTTTACATATATTATACTGACATATCGATTTTTTCGTGTGTAAAAAAAATTATTTTTTATTGCACGATATTATTAATATAATTATCACATATATAAAATCATATTAATAAAAACATAATAAAAAAATTTGATTGCTATAGCTCGCGTCTTTAGCATTCCGTATTTTACAAAGAAAATTGAAGAGTTTTATTTCAGTTTTAGTTTAAACAAAAGCCAAAATAGTTTTTCTTGCAATATCAGCAGACATGTTCGAAAGAAATGCTACCGCATGTGTAATTTCGCAGCAGAAAAGATTTTACACAACACATATTAATTCTAATTAATATATAAGTGTTTCTTTTTTCCTCTTATAGAGTCAAAACTTAGTAGAGATAGAGCAGATTTAAAAAAATGAATTGCAGCAAAAATAAATATTAACAATTAAATAACTATCTCTGTACATTTTTTTAATTCATTTAATTCTTTATTTTTGTACTATTTATTCTAAACAAATTTTTTAAAGACAAGTTTGATAAACATACTATAAAGCCAATAAACATTTATAAACATTAATAATTGTGCATCAAAGAATAATTATTTGTAATATGTAAAAGTATCTAATTTTCTGTTTCTTCTACTATACTGGTGAAAGTTTCTTATATTGATACCAACTATAGAGGGCAGCATTTTATAGTGTTGTAGTAAGATAAGTTTATCGAAGTTTCTTATTTATAAAATGTTTTCGCCCGATATTACTGTGAAATTCACATCATATTTTTTTTATAACACAGGCCGACATGAATTTTTACCTAGAAACGGCAGTATATAATCCCGAAGGTTCTTGACATGCCAAAATCAAATCCGTAGCCAAAATTGCTTCATCACGTCTGGTTTCTGAGATATTCTAATCCAAAAGTGCCAAAAGGCCTATTTAAGGCATTTTTAAATCAAAATAAGTTTATCAAAGTATGTGTAAAGTTGGCGTATTACATTGACCATATCTGAAGACGCCTTAAAGCCGGTGGACATATTGCAATATATCTAATTTTTTTTCATGTTATTGTGTTGACCCATTTATAATCATAGATGATTTTCGTAGATTTTTTTATACCGAATTCGAATTCGTAGCCAAAATTGCTGCATCACATCAGGTTTACGAGATACTTTAATCTAAAAATGCCCGAAATAGGCCTTTTTGGATTGGTACTTTCGGATTGGAATATCTCGGAAACCTAACATAGAGTAATTTTGACTACGGATTTGGTTTTAGCATGCCAAAAACCTTCGGGATTACATACTGCCATTTCTAGGTAAAAAAAAAAATATTTTTTTTGTAGGCCTGTGTAATTAATCAGTATATTAATTTAAAGGTATATTATTATATCTTTGGTTCGAAAACATAAACATGCTTTTATATCTGTTCAACATCCCTCATCTCGTTTTTTCTCTATTAAGGAAACAATTCGCTACATAAGGTATCAAAGTTTCCGGGCCTATAAAAAATTTTAGACTTACCCTATTTACAATTGGTCTCCAAGTCTCCATCCCCTTCGAAGTAGTCCCCTTATGATTTGATACAATAACCTCAGCGCTTCAGTTATGCTTCACACGCTCTCTGGAAGTCTTATTTTTCTGTAGCCCTTCAAGCACTGCTTGCCATTTGACCTAGCTCGATCTTCTGTACCGTCTCCAAATGTTGCCCTTTGAATTTCATTTTTGTATGAGAACAAAAAGGTGTTATAAAGGGGTAAAGCTGAATACGGAGGGTGCGAGACGATGGCGTGTTATTTGGCTGCCAAAAACTGTATTTCTAAGACCGGAGTTTCAAAACCCCCTGAGGACGAATTTGATAGCTGTCCAAATAACGTTGAAATTTGTAAAAATCGAATCTGGCAGACTCCATATGAAATTTCAACAACGTTGTAGATATAGTACGACGACGGTTTTCTCACGAAAAATTTGTGCAAGTTATCTGTGAACTCATCATCTTCGCAACTGACTCTTTTTTTAAATGTGAATCCGTTCGAAACTAACAGTACTATGAGTTTTTTCACTAAACTCTCTGTTACAAAAGATCACCAAAGAGAGTCAGTTTCAAAACAGTACATCGAATCCGTTTCTCTGTGTAGATGTTACTTACAAGAAAAAGAATTTTAAGAAATATTTAAAGTATGACAGAAACCATGCTTAAATTTCTGATTAAGGGGCCAATTCTGTAATAGACCTTCTACAATAAGCCATTAGTCATAAATCAAAAGTCAGAAGCTAAAAATTGACTAATTACAGTCGTTAATTTTTAACTTCTGACTTCTGATTTGTGACTAATGGCTTATTGTAGAAGGCCCATAACTCTTAATGACAGTCGTTGATGTCATCGTGCAGCTTTTTGACTACATAATATCTGCGCAACGACATCAACGACTGTCGTTAAGAATTATGCGAGGTCTACAATAGAATTCGTAGCGGTCGTAGAGTCTTAAATCATGGAAAATTAATCAATCACAATCGAATATGAGAAGAATAATCGACTATGATTGATCAATTTTCTACGACTTAAGATCCTACTACCGCTATGACTTCAATTGTAGATCTCGCCCATTTCGGCCTCTAATAGCGTTTTTCATTGGCGAAGCTGCAGTTTTGCGTATACCATGGTGCGCACTCAGTGCACTTTAAAGTCGTTATACACAAATTAACATAAAGATGTAACGTTTAATAAAAATATATAAACGAATTAAATCCTCAATACATTTTATTGTGCTATTTGATAAAATATATACATTGGGTATTTTATTAATTGAGATATCTTACTTTTATTCAGATTAGATTTAGCAGTTTAGTGTACAGCAGCTTTAATGTGCACTGAGTGTGCACCAGTTCTGCCAGTGAAAAACGCTATAAGTTTCCACTAAGTTTCCGAGAGTTTGAATCGGGTCAGAATGCAAAAACCAACTCATTAATGAGAGGGAAATGCTCGACTATAGTTGGTTGGTACTTGCATTCCATATTCTCGCCTCGGTGGAAATTTAGTCATTGGCGTCTTTGCAAATTATTTTTACCTTGAAGAGACGGAGGAGAATCTAAAATTTTGTATCATTAAAATTACAATGTTCATTTTTATTACAATCTAAGTCTGGAAAATGTTTGACACCTTGTATATCTACGCCAGTCCTTGCAAATTATATAT
>NW_017300267.1:1068222-1080042 GCF_001594075.2 Trachymyrmex cornetzi
TATATATATATATATATGTATATAAACCTAGTCACTTTTTATTTTATCAAAAAATTACATTATAAACAATTTTCGGTTGGTAACAGTTGGTCGTAAAAAAAGTCGACTATTTTACAATATTATACAAACATACGCACGCGCACACACACACACACACACACACACACACACAAATATATATAAGGTGTCTGGTAAGTTTTGGCAAAACGCTCGTGTGTAAATAGAACGGACTAAATTGAGTCGAAAAATTCTCTACTATTTTGCAATTTTCGCAATAGTCAACAAGATATTAATTACAAAAAAATCGCTGAATATTAATTGATTTTCAATAATTTTTTACTCTCTCTACCACGTTTTTTTAACATTATTGTACATCATCGTATATTCTTATAATATTATAAAACATGCTACAAAGATACACATAATTCCTCGTTATCATTTAATAATCAATATTGATTTTCGTATATCATAATTAAGAACAATTTTTTTTATAAATCTGCAAAAATATTCCACCATTAGCAGTTCCGTTAATGGTGGAATATTTTTACAGATTTATAAATCAAAAGAGGAGGACGTCGTCCTCGCCAAGGACGTCCTCCTCAATGATAATGACATAATCCTCATCATTGAGGGGGACGAGGAGAAGGAGGAAGAATTTTACATGGATGACTTCGATATATATATATATATATATATATAATATACAGGGTGCTTGGAAAATAATGATAAATCTTTCGCATAAGGGCAGAATGGACTAAACTAAGAAGAAAAGTCCTCTATCATTTTGCAATTTTCGCAATAGTTAACAAGATATTAATTACTAAAAATTACCGAAAATTGGTCTTCAATAATTTTTTACTCAAATACTATCAACCTTACAAAAAAACTGCGAAAGACGAAAATTGTTTATTTTCTTCTCATAGAATTCTACGAATTTTTTTAGAATTTTTAATCAACTTTTTAGTATTGCATTTTCTCATTTTACCAATATGAGAAAATAATGATAAATTATTTTATGGTATTAAAAAATTCTGAAAAATTCCAAAAAAATTCTTAGAACCCTATGAGAAGAAAATAAACAATTTTTGTCTCTTGCAGTTTTTCTGTAAAGTTGATAGTATTTGAGTAAAAAATTATTAAAGACGAATTTTCGGCAATATTAGCAATTAATGTCTTGTTAACTATTGCGAAAATTGTAAAATGGACTTTTCTTCTCGGTTTAGTCCATTCTGCCCCTATGCGAAAGATTTATCATTATTTTCCAAACACCCTGTATATAAATTATGCAAATATAAATTTGCATAGCGGATAAAACCCAAACACGTGGGGCGCTGGTGGAATCGAACTCGGGTAAATTCCGAGTCGATCCACCTCGGGTGAATTCACCTTGTAGCCACCCTGCGCCCCACAACTTACACTACCAATTATAGTAAATGCAGACTCGCAGTCATGTTATAATATATATTTTAACATATATGTAACAAATAAAATATTTATAATATTTTTTTTCAGTATCTATTAATGCTACACATATTTATAATATTATAAATATTTATAATAACAAAAAACATTTTGTATTTGTGTTAGAAACAATTCACACAAATCCTTGTTAAGAATTTGTGTCCTTGTTAGAAATGAGTGATCACATGCGATTTTCGGATATGTCCGCGTATGTTTTAAATGTGCGAACCCATATTAGTCTCATGTCAATAAAAAAGATGTAAATTCGTTAATCCTGAAATTCCAGAGATTTTCCAGGAGTTTTCTAGGATACATTAAATTCCAGGATAATTCCAAGATCCAAAAGGACATTCAAAGATTGCTGGACCCTGCAATATTTATTATATGTAATACAAAATAATTGTAATACAATAATTGCAATCCAATCTACAATTCATGATTATTCATATACAATAATTCATATACACGTTATTTTGTCATTGGCCTGCAAGTCTTACTTTTGAATGCATATTTATCATAGTGTTACCTATACTGAACAAAATAAAATCAATATTAATATATTTTTATCATTACTAATCATTATTATTAATGTAACATTGTAATATGCAACTATACTAACAATACATAGAAAAGAAACGAATCCAATATATTGAAGCGAAATAAAAGAAAAGAAAGATTCTATTTTTCAATTTTTTATTTTTTTAATAATTTTAGTTAGTATATTTATAACTAGTATTATTATAACTAGTACACTATTATAATAAATCTATTATCTAGTTAGTATTATTATTTGGTTAGTATTTAATTAGTATTATTATAATTAGCCTATTTTGTTTTCAAGTAAAATTGTTTTTTTTTTAATTATGTAAATATCTAGCATAGCACGCAATATCAAATAATATTACTTAGTTGAAGGATAAAAAATTAATAGACAGTAATAAAAATAAAAAGATTGATCGCACAATTACAATGAATGTATTAAATAAAAAATATAAAAAAACACCAAAAAGTTTTTTTAAATTCTGAATCATGTATAATATCGGATCGTTATAATTATTTAGTAAATTTATTCAACTAATAATAAGATTATAATAAATTATACATTTAATTCTATTATTTTCGCAGAAACGTAAAAGTGCCTGTATAGGCGCAAGATGCTCTTATCTCATCTCTCTGCCGTGCAAAACTAAACCGCTAAACATTTCCCTGAATCAGAGCCCTGAGATTCATCAGAGAGGTGTGCCTCCGTGCCAAAACGCCATCTGTACGTTACTGCGATGTATCGAGAGGACTAGAGGAACCCTTTTGCAGCGGACGAAATTAGTCGTGGGGTATCACGCGGTTGCTCCTTACAGAAAAAAATTATGATGGCAAGCAAGGCTTGGAAGGTCAGTACTGCAGATCCTCGCTGGAACCGGATCACTCCTACGGCATGACAGCGCGCGGAAAGCGACTATCATATTCCCGCGACTCGGCCACAGGTACTGACGCCGTCTTTTCGTAGGTAGTCCAGCCGCATGTGCCGATGATCAAGTTCCGCAAGGGTGGCATCGATCGCGCAGGTAACGTAGACAAAAAATAGCATAAACAATCGTCGATCGTCTTCTGCGTGAAAAATAATATCCCCGCCAACGAATCCGCGATCCATGATCCGCGTTGTTGGTTAGCAGTTGCGGGCACGACGGCTGCGCCACCTACGCGACCAGGATCGGCGCAGATGCAGCAGAGCGCGGGTGGTGCGACGGGCCCCCAGGTGATCGTTCTGCCAACGATAGAGGACATTCACTTGCCACTGCGATATCAGAGACGGCCGATAGATCAGAAGGAAATAGAATATATCAATGTAAGTTTCGACGGTTATTTGAATTGCAAATTATATTATGAATCATGTATACTTTAGTGCTAGCTTAATATTTATGATATATAATGTAATATAATTGTAATGTAAAATATATATGTATATATATATATAATTTTTTGTATTCTATATTTTATAAGTTTTTTAGTTTATTTTACATTGAATCTTGTGTACAGATACTTGCTTGTTGCTTGTTTCAGCGTGGCGGACCAGAGTGAGTTTGCAAAGCAAGCATTTAGGATACTGTAAGATCTATATTTAGGTAACTAACTTTGTTATTGACCGATTTGGTGTAATGTGTTATTAAAATAAATGAACGTGACAGAGAGTTCCCACGCTGCGAGTATAATTATTTCATATTTACATCAGCCACCTATCGGGCAAGGTCTCCTGTGAGTTGTGACATTGCCAGGGCCTGCTATTTCTGGCACAACTTTTAGCTCATTCCAATAACAGCCGATTCTTGTTAATCCGGGATCTACGACAATGAAATTCTAATTAAATATGTTATTTTGCAACTTTCTATTTGCGTTTCACACGATTTAAGCTAGACGACATTATTTCTCAATTTCCTTACACGATTTTCTGGGATATAAATACTATGGGACTTAAAATAAATCACTATTCTTGATTGTTTTTGATTCATTTCTATTAACGAGACAGGTCAGACAGGGGTGTGCAATAATAGTCCAAAATCTGTGATTTAAAAGTCGGATTAAAAATGCTCTTTTGCATCTCTGGATGTAGTGATTTTCAAAATAATCTTACATAACATAAGAATTTTTATGAAAGCTTATTTCTCTTTTTTCTTATCTCCTACATCTATATTAAAAAAAAATGTTACGTTTACTTGCTATTAGTGTAACAATAGTATTAGCTTAACAATTAGTAATATTTTTGGAAATATAGAACTCGAGATTTGTATGTATGAAGTATTGTCTTTAAGCATTCAATTTCAAATAGTAAAACTTAGGTAATACGTATCGAAAAAAAAACTACCAAACTAAAAAGTAAAACTCAAATTGTATTAATTTTTTTATTAATTTATATATAGTTTTATTAATTTATATATGATAAACCTAAGCGATATGTAGCTTTTTGTATTTTCATTGAAGGTCTTTCCAGTTCAAATAATAATAGCTTTAATTTTCCTTCAAAAATTATATTGCAAAATTAACTTTATTCAACTGAAGTAATATGTATCATTTGTATAAAAGATGATATCAATAATTTGATTAGCGCCAAGATAATTTGCACAAAATTGTAATACATTTCGTATAAAGGACTTGATTGGCGCAACAACTGGTGGAAAGTTAAGTTCTACGAAATTTTATATATCATTCGTTTCAATGATCTTTTTAGTGTGGAGCACAAGATTTTGTTGCAATAATTTCGGAAAGCCACATTTGAAACTTGGGAAGAAATGACGTATCGGGCAACAGCGTCTTTTTACGGCCCTGCTGCGATATGACAAAAATAGCAGACGACAGTGCGCTGCGACTTCGGCGGCTGCCGCCGTCCCGCTGTCCCTCCTCCTCTCGACATCTACTGATCCGTACGTGAACGCGGAGGAGGCGATCTGAGTAGTTTTATCGAAGTTTTCTCGAAGTGCGAAATTTTTACGAACGACAAACCCACTGCGAAAATGGCCGAGGTAACGGACTTCGGACCAAGAAAAACGTTTTTTATACTCGCGGTCGTGATCGGCTGCTTCACCGTGCTGTGGCCGAAAATTCTGCAACCTATGTTCATAGGATTTGTCATTCCACATCACCCCACTTCGGATGGTAAGGCTCCAAAGTTCTACGCCCAAATCTGTTGACGACGTTAGAAAAGTCGCTGGAAACATCGCATTATCATGAGAATGTTATACTTCTTATCTGTATGAAATAACTTAAATTTGGATAAATAAGAATTATTTAAAAAAGATTATAGAATTAAATAGATAAGAATTATTTGAGTAAAAATTTTTTGAAAAGATGTATTTTTACATTTTGTAAAATTATTGCTTATTGATTGATTTGAATGATGAAATTCACTGAAGGAGTACTTTATTGTTTATATATTTATGCAGTGTGCTGCGAAGTGATATTCGAAAGCGATGTCACTGCAGTGGACATCATGCAAGAAATGTGTCAAAACATATTGAGACATCATCCAATTGATCCACGCGTGAGAGACGCCTTAAAACTTAGCAAGCTGACCCCTCAAACCGCGAGTTTGTGTAGAGAAGAGGTTCTAGCTAGATGCGGCATAGACTTGTCGTCTTTTCTTGCCGAAAGAGAAAGTTTGGGAAAAACCTATAAACAAGTGCTGGAAGAAATTAGATCATTCAATAGCTCCCTTTGCCTCAAAATAAATTTTGGTGTCCCACTGTCGCAATTAGGGACACCTCATCTTATTAGATATCATATCTTAATGCCACACAGTAAGAACTGCAAGGATATATAAGAATTGAGCCCCACTAGCGAATTAATTTTGCCATATTACTCAGATATAATTAACTAATTAACCCTTGTAACTGTTTCCCTAATGTATTCTTGAAATCTGTGAGTTTGTAATTTTTATAACAGTTTAATATGATATGGTTTATTATGTGAATTGATTGATTTTTACATTAATATTCTTTGATCACACATGGTGACTACATGGTTTGTAAATCGCTTATATAAAAAAATAATCTTGGAGAATTACATTTTAATGCATCACATCATCAAATATATATGGAAAAACGGATTTCAGTTGCCTTGGCTGAATGCCAAAAAAAATAAGCATAATATTTGGCAGACAAGAAGCCTAGCCTCTATAGACAATTTCAAATATATCCATACTAATGATTTATTATATTCCTCTTATCTCTTGGTTTTCAACATGTATTTTAAATTTTATTAGATTACCCAGTCTAATACATTTGTAACAGTTTTCCTGATTTTTTAATTAATTATATATTGCAGCAATTAACACAAGACTCTACTAAACTCTAGAATATCAATATAAAATAAACATGTTTTCGTGAATTGAGACAAATAGTATATATATTTTATAAGCAAATTTTTGTATGTATGTACAGATGCTATACAACAAGAACGTCGTACTCCTCCTCATGCAGGCGGAATGCATCCTGCGCTGAGAGAAAGGGGAAGGGCCATACCATCCTCTCATATTGTACCAAAGATAATCGACAGGCCACCGCCACCCGGCGAATTTATGCCAAAATTGCCAAAAATGAGGCCACCTCTCGGTGGTGCTGGTTACGTTGTTCCACCCAAAGGTTCCACCATCCTATCCAGCATGGGAATTGTTATGCCAATGTATACAATAGGAATAATCGTGTTTTTCATATATACCATTATTAGGGTAATGTATGAATTTATAAAATAATTCTAACAAAATTTTGGAAGCAATGAAGACTTAAAATTTATATTAACAGATTCTTAGAAAGAATACCGATAGCGAGATTATTTCGGAATACCCAGGAGCAGCTGCTGAAAAGGAATTTCGGAGAAAGGTATTCAGTCCAGAAGCTCTTGCTGCTGCAATGACTGGAGGGCATTCCAAATTCCATTCAATCAACCCATATTATCTAAGAGAAAAGTCACCGTACGAGACTGCTCCAACTATTGAGGAATTAAACGATCGTAAGTGCTTTTACAAATATATTTACAATTATAAATCATATTTCATTTACATTATCATCAACGCAATGTTTTTATGAGGAACTAATTCTTTCGGAGAAACTTAAGATATATGTTTTCTTGAGTATCTAAGACAGATTTTTAAATGGTGTTGCAAGGTTTGCACAATTAGAACACACACGTATTTATACATGCGAATATACATTGCAAGATTCTGAATAAAAATGTGCATATTGCAATTATTCGTACTTATATTCTGAACACGTTTGGTAATGTTCTACATGCTGGAATACAAGAAGCAGCAGGAGACATAGAGATAGATCAACTGAGACAACGATTGGTCGAGACGGAAGCAGCCATGGAAAGAATTGTTGTCCAGATGGGCAACATATCACGTTCAGTAAAGCATAACGCGAGTTCTCAACCAGAAATCAAGGTTTATCAGATTAATTTTGACGCCATTCACAGTTTCAGTTTATTAGTCGTTAGAGAAATGTGCACGTCACTGTGTTCTGATTGCGTTACAAGCTTGATCCATCCAATGTACATTAAACATGTTGTACATTTAGTATAAGACCTTATCTTCAATATTTGGCTTTTTCAAATATCGATGCTTGCAGATAATTGTTGCAACATTACAAATTGTTGGTTTAAACGTTTATAATTTATATAAGATTCATATTGATGTGTACTAGTCAAGTACAATATTCAGTACAAACATTTAAGTCAGAATATGCGTTCGATACCAGAATTCACATTGAATATTTTACATTTTGAGTAGTAGATGGGTCTCCAAAGTCCAATGGTCTGGCAGGGGTCGATCGCGGTTCTAAGGTATATCCCTTGCCTCAGAAAATATTTCTAACAAGAGTAACCAAGAGTTTGTGGACCACTTTCTATTTTCAGTGCACTAGTTTCACGAATAATGAATTTATCACATTAAATGTTTCTTAGACTTATATACAATAGTTTCATCATGACATGAGTCTACAGTAACAGTATTTCAGTGTTTTAAGTGTAGAATGCCGTTATTCTTTTATCTTTTACATAAGAAAAGACATACATGATTTGTCTCAATGCTAAATATTGTTGAAATATTAGTGAAACAGTAGTTGCTCCTCCCAGAGCTTCTCAGTTACAAGTGCTAATTGTGTGCCTTGCATGAGATCCGCTTATTTTACATCTTGTTGATGTAGCATATTATAAAATGTATAAAAGAAAATTATATATATGGATTTCTATGACATCTTTTATGACTTGTACATATATTTATGTAATTGTTTTTTTTTCCCCAAATAAACGTAGAATTTTTAACATAGTACATTTTTTTAATTCTAAGGATTTTGTTATATTAAAATTGTATATATAAAATAGCTCTTACATCACATTAATTAGCAAGATGGCTTCGATATTACTACATATGTGTTATTATAATATTTTTTTATTTAAAAGATGTATAAAATAAGAAGTAAATAATGAAAAAGCAGCACATTAAGAATTTAATTTATAGGACACTGCAGACCAGGAATCACATAGTAAGGAAGATGAAGAATTAGACATAACAGAACAATCTCCAACTGTTAAAGTCATGGGTATGGAAATGACAGCTAGTTGTGAAAGTGGACAGAAATGTAGCAGACCCACCACTCCCATTATTCCTACACCAAGGTATTATTCCTTCTTTTATATTTTTATTCATATTATTAGTATTTTCATGATTCATTGAATTTTATTATTTCTGTTTCAGTAACATTGAAAGAGAAAAAACGCCGCCAACATCTATATATTTAGAGGGTGCACTTCCACCACAATGTGAATTACTAGTAACCGATTCAGAAACTCAAGCTGAAAAGTCAGAGGACGATGACGACGCTCCAGTTGTTCTCTCAGGCAAAATGACTCTCTCTCTCATCAGTCTCGACCAGATTCCAGCTGTAAGGAAATATTAGAATTACCAACAGAATCAAATGAATCTGCGGAGCCTTGTTTTATTTGGTGATTCTTTCATTCATTTAATTGTTTGCCTAACTTCTGTATAGGTTACTTAATATAGAGATCACAAATCACAGGAACTAAATGCAGAACTAAGTGCAAAGAATGGTTTCTTGGCTATTACATGTATGGGTATGAGTGATGCGCTGATTTCATTGTTTATTATTTCTATCCCAATTCTCTGTGATTTGTTCGAAATATTAATAACTAGTGCCTTGTACGTCTTATGTTTCACTAATATCTTAATTTTAATATAAGATACACTGGCTTGTTAAAATACAAATTTAAGTTCTGTCAAAAAAATACCGGATGCTGAAATAGATTGCTAAACTTAAAGAGCGTATTCTACAACTTGGCCATCTATCTCATGTAATCTATTACAGATAATTTATATTTTATTTTAAAAAATATGTAATTTACATTTATTTAATATTGTTTATGTCCATGTGTTCACACAAATTACTAAATACGGTGAATTTGTTTTTAATTTTTGTAATTTTTTGATAAGTTTATGAATTCTTATTTTATTTTTACTTAATTTTATAATACTAATAAGATAATATGTTATGCAAATTGCTTTTTTTAAAAAACAACACTTTATTATACAGTCACATTAACATATTAATCATTACAGCTATACAAATAATGATATATTTTATTATATTTGAGATATAATATACTGTATTTAACATTGATATTAAAAGTTTAGTAATTACATAAAATGAGTCACATAATTTAATCGAATTATATTTTTTTGCAGTTTAGTAGAAATAATAGAAAAAATGTTAATTTAATAGTAGTTAATTTAATACTTAATCTTTTATGTTTTTTTACAAATGCAATAATATAAAATGCATGTATAAAATATAATTGCATTTTAAAAAATAGAATAGGTTTATTTATTTTACGTATAAATTATTCTCAGTATTATTTAATTTACAAAAGTATTTAAGGATTAAACTTTTTATGAAAATATTTATTAAAAATAAATATTTTGTTTTGCAAAATATTTCTAGTTACATATATTTATTCAAAATTGTTCAAAAATTATTTTAAACCTCACATCGTGAAATATTTACTAATAAAGTAAATTAAATACTGTGTTTGTAAACATTCAAGACTCTCTACTCTGAACTTTATATTCTTCTAAGATCGGTAGTTGATCAGTTGATAACTATGGCTTCAATGACTAAATTCTCACCCAACGGAAATACTCAGACAAATCGGAAACGTATCAGAATGGTATTGTATTTCACAAATAATAAAGAAATTATTTGTTCAATGTTATTGAATGAATAATCGATGGAAAATTTCTCACAGTTAATTTATTACTATTTTATGCTCTCATTAATATGAAAATTTGACTTCATCTTGTTGTATATTTGCACTTGAATATTTCAATATTATGGATAATATTATATAGATTAATTAAAATAAAACTTTTTATACTGAAAACCAAAATTTTTTTGCACCCAAAGATAACAAATTAAGACGTTGAATTGTTTTGTTATTGTAATATTTAAATTTCAATTTAAAATTTATCTTGAGCAAAGATTATGATTAAAAACTGTGACTCATCCTTTATTTTATTTAATAAATAATCTATTTTTTATGTTCAATTATTTATTTTATAATTTAAAATAAATTTTTACATAATATAAACAATCATATTTGATTTATAGGATTCAGAAGCTGAAAATCCAGATGGTAAGAAAAAAAGGGTTTTGGATACTCAAGCGGAAATTAGAGATGTAAAAGATATGAAAAATACAATATTGCAAAAGGAGAAAGATAAAAAAAAGAGAGAAGAAGAAAAGGATAAAATTGAAGAAAAAATAGAGGAAGAGGAAACTGAAGAGGAAGTAGAGGAAGAAGAAAATGAAGAAGAGGAACTAGAGATAGTCGAAATTGAAGGACAAAAGGAACTAGAGAAAGAGGAAAATAAAGAGGAAGTAGAAGAAGAGGAACTAGAGGAAGAAGAAAATGAAGAAGAGGAAGAGGAAGAAGAGGAAGATGAAGATGACGAAGATGAAGATGAGGAAGATGAAGATGAGGAAGAAGAAGAGGAAGAAGAAGAGGAAGAAGAGGAAGGATACTTAGGAAAAGACACGGATGACGACAAATTAGATTAAAAACTTAGAAAACATAAAGAAAAAGAAATAAAAGTAAAAGAAACCAGCTAAGAGTGAAAAGACTTTTAAAAGTAATTCTGTTTGTTCAAAAATGGATCAGTGTTTACCAATCTTTAATAAGTCCCTTTATTATAATGAAAATAACTATGATTATCTCATAATACATATGTATAAGAAAGCTGGTTTAATATGAAGATGCATAAATTGTTGGTTAAGCACTGCCAGATACCTAAAATGTTATATGTATTACATTTCCGATTTTTTTAAATCACTATATTTGACATTTTATAGAATTGTAAATTTATTAATCATAGGGGCCAAAAGAAAGAGAGGCAGTGCTATCTGTGCCACAATGCAATGATGACATAGATACTTCGACCTATAACCTATTACATTATTACTTGCCAGGGTTGGGTAATGCCAAGTTAAAAAGTTAAAAGTTAAAAAGTTGAAAAGTTAAATAATTTTAACTTAACTTAGTTACATTTTAGACTCTTAACTTTTTAACTTTATTTAGTTACATTTTATCGATAACTATTAACTTTTTATTTAAATTTTTTGAAGTTAAACAATATATTTATATTTTAAGTCTCAGACTCAAACATATATTTCATTTAGAACATACTCTATATTTCACTTAAAAGTTTTGTATATATTATTTACATTATATATTGATTTCAATCTAGCAAAAATCGTATATTTTAATGTATCTAGTTTTTGATAGGTTAAAATCTATATATAT
>NW_017300267.1:1080117-1125849 GCF_001594075.2 Trachymyrmex cornetzi
TAAGACTCTGAAATCATAAAATAGAAAGAAATTTAATTTTTAATTTTTCAATTACTTTTTTTTATTAACTTAACTTTTAATTCAATTAATTTCATTATACATTAACTTGTATCTTAAATTAAATTTTCAAGGTTATTAACTTTAACTTAGTTAAAAGAAAAAATTAACTTACCCAACCCTGTTACTTGCAGTTAGAAATTTACGATATCTGTTTTAAGAATGCCCAGTAGATAAAAATAACAGAAAGAGTTATGAATCTGTCCAATTGTAGTATATAATATATATGTCAAATTCGGTGATTGGCAAGCACTGATACAACTTTCATAAAAGCCAAAAATCTTTTTTTGTACGATACAGATAGAGTTCACTCTATTTTGCCTTCATATACTAATCATTGTTTTATGAACGTTTAATTTTATATTGTAGGATTTTAGTGTCTTATTTTTAATTTTTACATTAAATTCGATAATAAATGCTTTCTAATTTCTGTATGTATTGTGAAACATAGAATGCTTTGTCATTTTTACGTTTCTGATTTTAGTTTGTAAATACAAATTAAAATATATTTCTTTAAAGTATATATATATATATATATAGAAAATTTATTTTATTATTAAAAATCAATTTCAAATATATTTTATGGTACATGAGCACTAATAATAATTTATAAAAACAGTTTTTTAAAAGCAGGATAAAATTTCTATTCTTAAATAATTTATAGTATCAGATATATAAGCTTAGAATTTTATTATCTTTAAATGCTTTTATATAAAAATCAATACAGCAAAATAGTAAAAAGAGAAGACATATAAATGATTGAATAAAAAAATATGCAAATTTATTATAAACCATATAAAGGTATAGAATTCATCAATATTATAGGCAGATATATATGTAATATCAACAACATTCTTGATGTTATAAACTATATTTTATATTGCATGAAAATGTTACTGTTTTCGTAATAATATTATATGTTAAAAGCATGAACAATGTTAAAATGACTTAATTAAACAAAGCAGGATATCCTTTAATATTCTTCAGTCTTTCATATATAAACTTATCACATATTTTTGAATTCAACATTATTCAGCAACATCTGTTCATACTTAGGGTGCGGTCCACTTGACACTACAAATGATTCGAAGCGTTTGATTGACCAATCGGAAGAAAGAATTTTATTAATTGACTAATCAAAAAATGTTTCGAAGCATTTGTAGCATCAAGTACACCGTAGCCTAATTAGGTCCCATTTGGCTTATATATCCTAATAAGCTCTCTTGTAAGTGGAAGTATTTATATGCAATGAGATGATGAGACTAATAATATTTATATTTATTATTAGAAAACGCTATGTAGGTAAATTTTAGTGATAAAACAATCCATATGAACTATTTTGAGTGCAAATAAACTATTACATAACTTAAATAACATAGTCATTACTGATTTTTATTAAAAATTAGAGATATTTGTTCATATAGTAAAGACAGCCGTTAAATACAAGTGCTATTAATCATCTTTATGTAGTGATTAAATATTGTTATTAAAAAATGAATACATAAGCTTAAAATATATTTAAAAATCTTATTGTATCATTGCTATTTGCATGTAAAATGTTATTATGTTTTATCACATGTGCAATAAAAGTTTCATATTTCTGTCATGCAAAACTGCCGATATATGAAAGAGAGAGAAAAAAATGTAGAAAGATTAAAATTAGAAAGAAAATATATAATAAAATGGGATGCGTCTTTTTTTAAACTTCTGTTAGAGAGAAGCCTTAGAGTGGACATCTGACTATCATTAACGCACCAATATCTATTTTAGTCATATGGAAACAGTTTCGCAAAATAAATGTGGTACTATACCTAGATAGTATATGGAAATTTTGATAATCCTACAAAAAAGATTTAAAAAAGTTGAAATGCTAATTTTGCTTAAAAAAAGGAAGAATAAAATAAGTTTTTTTTTTAAGCATCGCATAAATGTAGAAATTTTACTGCATTTTAATTTTACATGATAATTATTATGCAATACTTTTGCCAAGAAAGAGAATATATATAAAGATTATATCAAGTCATCTATAATTAAGATATATAAATCGAATATATTTTTATATTTTCTAAATCATATATATTCACTTATAAATTAGATTACGTAGATTAAATATTAAATTACGAATTTTATGCTCAAAGATCTCCTTTTATTTTACGCTTGATTTGATTCTGTCAGGTTAGGTGGTTTTGACTTTTGAGTCCCATGGCTGCTCCATTCGTGACGTCATGACTGCCACGAATTTCACAGCAAAAGAGTGACACACATGCATTCAAAAATTTCACCTGTTTTATTTTTCTTCTCATTTTACTTCTAATTTAATAGAAAAAAAAAACAATCCCACGCACACGTAAAATATTTGTTTAAATTCTAAAATGTCCTTTTAACAAAATACAAGATTAGCTGTAACATCGAGAAATTTTGTACATATAACCTATAAAAAAGATTTCTTCATATTATGCCAAATGTTATGTGATACTTATGCTGACGCTTGAAATATTTAAAAACAGATCAGTTTTATAAACAACGTAAGTGATGCTCTATCCCTCACACTGCCGGACCGCATTAAAAACAGAAGAGCACTTCGCATGTTCTTCCCTTCAAAGGTTTGATGAGAATCCCACGTTTGTTTCGTAATGTCTTAATCGGCATCCCGATCGGGATTGCTTTCTGCGACACAGTCGGATATGTCGCGAGAGTGGAAGGAATCTCCATGCAACCTGCACTAAATCCAGACTTACGGTACTCTGATTACGTGTTTCTGAATCGCTGGACCATCCGGAATCAAGATATACAGCGTGGCGACATAGTGTGCGTTGTATCTCCCAAGGTGCCAAATCAAACCCTTATCAAGAGAGTTGTGGGACTTGCTGGCGATATTATAGGCACGCATGGATACAAGCTCTGTACCGTCCAAGTACGGATATGATATGTAGAAGTAATTATTGGATATATAACAATGAATAACAGTGCTTGGACTCTAACAAATTACTGACAACAATACTAACTTAGTATTGTTATCCTTTAAATATTTGTAAACTAATTTTCATACGAATACAGGTACCAGAAGGACACTGCTGGTTGGAAGGAGATCATGTTGGACATTCTATGGACTCTAATACCTTTGGGCCAATATCTTTAGGTCTGGTAACAGCAAAAGCTACTCATATAGTTTGGCCGCCAAATCGATGGCAACAGTTACATTCTACAAAATCCAATCATGAGAGCTGTTAGTTTTGTAAAGAGATTGCAGTGGGAATTACCTGGTACTGTTTTCAGGTAAAAGTTTACCCTCTAAAATTTTTAGAATAAATCTCATTCTGAAGAGTGAAATCTCACCCTTAAAGATTGAAAATTGAATAATTTTTTTAGGTTAGCTTAATTTTTACTCTTAAAGTGAGATTCCACTCCAAGAATTTAGAGAGTAATCATTGCTACTTTAGCTTATAATAAAAATAGTTACAATAGAAATTATTATGCACAGACATGGCTTAACCATAGGAGATGTTGATAACGATGGTGATAATGAATTAGTTGTTGGTACTGCTGAAGGAGAACTTTATATCTTCAAGGTAAATATATTAATGATTACTTAAAATTATACCTTTCAAAACTATTAATATTTGCTCTTATATAATAGGGATCAGAATTATGGCAGAAAATCACTGGCCTTGGTCTTATAACTAGCGTAGCAATTGGAGATATTTTTAATTACGGACGTAATGCACTAGTTGTTATCTGCGGTGATGGATGGACACATATATTTTACAGTCCCAGATCTGTTAATCCTAACAACTCTAACATACTTACAGGTCAACATATCAGTAAAGATACAAACGAGCAAGACAATTTCAAAACAAGTACTGGTAAGTCTGAAAGATAGAGTAAGAAAGTAGGTCTTTTAGAAAGATATACTTTATGAAATAACAGAAGATTTAGGGAATTCTCATAAAATATGTATGTGCAGATACAGGAAATTCTCAAAGTACAGAGCATATTGACAATACTAATGAAATTAATGAACTCTCTGGGAAAATGGAATGTGTACATGTACAAAGAATCCCAACTAATACAAAAATAGTACTGATAGCTGACGTCGACAAAGATGGTGCTAATGAGATGATTCTTGGTCTGACGGATCGTGTCGTGAGATCTTACAGATGGTCAAGTAATGCTGACTTGGAAACAGGAAAATTAGTTGGCCTAAATAAGTGGGAGTGCACTAATCAAATAGGAACGGTTACGTTACAAGTATGTAATATTGAAATAAAGTCCCTTCTTGACAGTTGTAAGCTAAAGTAATAAAGTTCTATTCCATTTTATTAAAATATAGACTCCATTATTTTATTGTATAATTATTATTTGTATTTTTCCATATTGTTATATTGTTATCTGGTTAGACATTTATAACAGTTGTTATGCTGAAGCTTAATTATCTCATTTGCATATTTCTATTTTCTCTTGTAACTTTATACGAACCTATTCTATGTTATAAAAAATGAAATTATATATTATTTATCATATAATATGAATTGTTATGTAAATAGATAAAAATTTTTAGCATACTGGTGATGGTACGCCAACTCTACTGGTTGCACAACCTGGTGGCACATTCATGCGAATTAAGTGCAATCCTGAAGATTGTCAATCAAAGAAAAGTTCATGCGAAGCTGTAGATTATCAGACATTAGGAATATCTAGGATGCGCAATCAAAATATTTCGACGGAGATTATTGGAGATTTAGAACCAGGAATAACGCCATTTATTTCCACTATTGAATCTAAAATGTCTAGTTACGTACCTAAAGATAAGTTGCCAAAGCACAATTTTACAGATGATAGCCAATTAGACAGAAAAACCTTCAAACCTGCATCGCTCGAGTTCAAAAGAAACAACTCACAGCCAGCGTTTCGAAAAAATAGCCTGGATATGGCTGGCGAGTATGGTAAAGATTTTACAACAGAAAATCAAGGCTCAGTTAGATTTTATAATCCCGTTGAGTCTTCAAGCACTGATGAAATGGATGGCAACTTTATCGGTGGCAATGATATTCTCGGAGAATATAATAATAAAACTATGAAAGAAACATTATTACCATCTTTTACAAATTTTTCCAACAATAAGAATGAAAATAATAGTAATAATAATAATAGCAACAATATCAGTAAATTGAATCAAGAAAAAGAAATCACAAAAGATGATACAGATTCAAACAATAAAGTCATCAGTGAAAGTGCTCCGAAGGGAAAACCTTATGCCTTAGCAACGCTTGATGGAACTATTATGTTAGTACAGGATGAGATTATTTTATGGTAAGCAATCCTTCGTAGCGATATTTAGATACATCTGAATAATTACGAATATATCGCATTGTTCTTTTCTTACAGGGCTATGCAGGTAGATCATCAGATATTCGCTCTATGTCGACTGGATGTCACAGGCGATAATTCCGACGAGATAATAGCTTGTGCCTGGGATGGTCAGACCTATATCTTGGATCAGCAACGACATAGTGTACGCTTTCAATTTGAGGAACCAGTCAGAGCTTTTTGCACGGGAAATTACAGCGTGATTCCGGGAACGTCTAGTCCTAGTCTGGTGTACAATACTTTCAACAACAAGGTTTTCATTTGTATATAAGTCTATATATGTGAATTAATTAATATCATTCATGATTATGACAATGGTAATTATATTTTCTCCCAGATTTGTCTTTATTACGATGTTACTCTGCCGAGCATGACGATCACTTCTCTGAATCCCATGAAGGACTTCGAATCTGATGAAACACAAGTCTTAGAGAAATTATTAGGCGAGTGTAATGTAAATGAGAAACAGCAAAAGATGCAACAGTTAACTGAATGGTTGTTGTATGGCGTACATTAGTATATAGTAAGCAAATATAATTATGTGTACAGCGTGATTCTTATATAACAATATATGTATTTTAAGAATCGCCCTGTATAGACAAAAATGTATAATAAAACATGCATATTCTGGTACATGTGTTAAATCATTATTCTTTTTTTCTTTTAATATTTACATTTTAAAAAATTATTTAATTATAATTTTATTGATTTATAAAAATAAATCAACAAATATTTATATGTATCGAAATGCATCTAATAACTATTACACAAATTGATATTACTGTGTAACTATTATACAAATTAATATTATTTCTAATAAATTATGTTTCTACTTCGGTATCTCATGTTCAATAGCAATTATATATGCGATCGTTCTATGGGTTACATCACTGTGTTATCGCGAAGGATATACGATCAGTCTACAAATTTTTGGCAAACAAGCAATTGGCGATGTCGGCGATGAAATTAATTTTGGCGTAGAGTGCAACATACAGACGCCTATTTAAGGATTCTCGTCTATTTGTCAAGTAGCGTTTTATCTACAGTGCCATAAATCAGACTAACACCACGCTGAATGTCGGCCCAACATATAGGTTTCTCATTGCACATCATCATTGCAGTGGGTATACAGATTTCGTCCGGTACTTTTCCAAATTACAGCGAAATTTTATTATTCAATATATACATGATTAGATCGTGGATGCGTAAACGATTTTTCGGAATTGAATCACCTTATTCCCGGCGCAGTGCAATAATCTAGACACTAATGCAGAATTCAGATCGCTGTACAGTGTGAAGGAAATAATCGATATGTACGTATAATTTATAATTGATAATAGCATCCGCAAAAAATTTAGACAGAATTTTGAATAGGATTGTCTAAAAACCTGTTCTTTTTAACTGAACTTCTTGCAAGGTTCATCTTTCCTCTTTTTCTTTTCACATTGCAAAGAAAAAGAGTAAAGATAAATTGTGTACACACATACAAGAAGTTCATCTAAAAAGAACAGACCTTAAGTTTATATTTCCATTTGAATGCAAAATAATGGGATAATTTATTTAAATTGAAAAGTGAATTAAGAAATTTTTAATAATAGTATTATTAAAATATAAACTATTGGGAATATTTCCAGTCTAACAACTCAGTTTAAGTCAGAATGCACATATGTAACAGGAAATCAATACATAATTTCAACCTTTAACTTTGTAGTTTTTCTATATAAAACTTCATATGTGAGATAATCTAGCGATTATTCCTTCTAACTATATAATCTTGAAACGCGGATATTCTCTAAAATAGTTAATAACCGCGGATCTTTTGAACTAATGAATTCAGAATGACCGTCAATGGCACAGAACCGTTTTTCGTGGGCCAGGAGTTGAAGGAACTTACTTTCGGATGGACCGATTATACTCTCTTTGCCGGTCTGCTGGGCATCAGCATGCTCATCGGCATCTACTTCGGTTTCTTCAGCACAAAGCAGAATAACACCACCGAGTATCTACTCGGCGGCAAATCCATGTCCTTTCTTCCGATTAGTATGAGTCTGATGGCAAGGTGATTTAAAAAATGTTTCACACATTTCTCTTATCGTTGTTCTCGATAATTTTTATTTCTTGAGTTTAGTTTTCTTACATAAAATTCGCATCGTGTATAAAAACACTTTGAGTTAAATTAGGTATTCAAAACCTTTACAAATTTATAAAACGTTTAGAAAAATCATCAAATATGTTTTCAACTGCATAATTTTTTGGTTTATTTTAGAATTAATTCTTAATATAAATAAAAAAATATGCATAAAAATATTTCTCAAAAACGCAGAATGTAAGGCGTGCCTAAATGTCTTTATGTTGTTTTTGCTTTCTGACGATTTTACCTAAAAAACTAAAATAAATATATTTAGGGAAGGCTGAAATATATTAGATAAGAGAAAATAACGAGTTAAAATTAAAAAAGTCTTAACTAAGAATATTTGGCTACAATTTTTTCTAGTCAAGCTTCATGTTAATAGTCTGTTAAAATTGAATTAAAATTGATTAAATTAAGAATTAGATTTTATTATTTATTAATGGAAGTTTAACTCGCAAAAAATCCCTCCACTTTTAACTAATCATTTACAAATTATTTGGATATATTTTTATATTAAAAATTTTGCCGACGAAAAATTAATTTCAAATTGGTAACAAATTGTATTTAAGGAGGTTGTAAGGGCACAAAACACATATATTAATATTTTCGCTTTAAACAAACTACATACATTTGAAAGTTGTGTTCATAACATTTTGGTTTTATTGAGCAACACATTTTTATAGATTATTTATTTTATTTGTTATTAGTTTTATTGTTATAAACAAAAATTGTTAAAATAATAAGAAAAATCTAAATGTTTTTATATAAATATATTAAGTACTAAACATAACTTATGCAAAGTTTCATTGAGATTCACCATTAGTTTATAACAAATAACAAATTTTATTTATTTACTGAACAATTAATGTCTGCATCTCAAGATAACTTTACAAAAATATTGTTGAATTTCTAGAGTATTTATATTTAAAAAATTGAGATTTTTTATCATTATTTTATAATACATTTTCATATATTTATATTAGAGTACAAATTTAAAAAATACTACTTATTTAAATAACTTTTGATCCAGATGGTCAATTGTTTCTATTTTTTTTTGTTATTAAATGAAATTTAGAATAGTCTGTAATTTTTTCAAGTAGTTCTTAACATATTGCATTTGCCTTACAACCTCCTTAAATAAATTGAAACATATGTTAGGACAATTTCTATGATATTTAATTGTTAATAATATCAAGAAAAAGATCTATTTCTAATGAAGATAAAATCCATTTCAGTCACATATCGGGAGTGTCTTTGCTTGGTGTTCCCTCCGAAGTGTATCAGTACGGAACTCAGTACGCGGCATGCATTTTCACATCCTTCATAAGCTGTTTCATAATCGTACGCGTATACCTACCGGTATTTTACAAGCTACAGTTGACGAGCACTTTCGAGTATCTGGAAATTAGATTTGCCAGGCCGGTCCGACAATTAGCGTCCTTTCTCTACACCCTTGCGCTGGTGATCTATGTACCGTTGATAATCTACGTGCCGGCATTAGCCTTTTCGCAAGCGACCGGGATGAATCTGCATTACGTTGCACCAGTGATATGTATGGTGTGCATCTTCTACACAACTATCGTAAGTGATACAGACTTTTCAATTATAATTGTTATTAAAACTTGCGACATATCGTGATGAACGTTTATTGGTCTATTGAAGATCATATGAACTCTGTGTATTACTTTTTGAATGTTTTGAGAGTGAAAGCGTTCAATATTTTTGTAGATTTGTGTTTCTTGAAACATTCTTATGATGTTCAATAAACATAGACATTCGCGTGTATTCAAACGAAGAATGTTAGACATTGTTATCGTCAGGATTGAGAAAGCTACTTTCTAAAAGTAGTTACAGTTACAGTTTTTTATTCCAAAAAGTAATTAGTTATTGTTATAAGTTACCGATCCTGAAAAGTACACGTTAAATTACAGTTACTTAAAAGGTAACAAGGCTGAAAGTTACTTTTCAATTATTTTTCTGTTAATTTTTGCATTGCTATTTTAAATATAAGAACTGCTAACATTGTTAAATTATTTTCTTTATTATACCAAACATTTGATATATTATACGCCATATTAATTTATAAAAAATTACTATACAGTTGAAATCAAAACGATAAATTCATGTACTAGAGATACAGATATTTATAGAATGATCAGAGATAAAGATATATTGCAAATTGCAACCACAAAATACAATCACTGATCGTTCACTGATTCATTTCGGTCAGTCTATATGCTGACGAATAAGTATATAAAGTAACTATAGAAGTAACTATTAAATTAGTTATTAATTACCAAAAAAATGTAACTAAGTTAAGTTACAGTCAGATGGAACAAAAGGAACGAAGTTAACAATTATTGAAAAAAATTACAATTATTGAAAAAAAGTAGTTAACTGTATATAACTTCGTTATGAGTTGCCTTCCAACCCTGGTTACCATCTATTAACATTTGCACACATATTAAAACAGAGGATTTTCTAAGGTCGTAAAAAGCTCACGTCTAGATAATTAGAAGGTCATGAAACCGGGATGAGAGTTTTCATACGCGTCATCTTGCAGCCGTGACGTTATCGGAGAATATCACAATCTAATTAAATGAAATGTTCCGCTGCGACGACTATCAAATAAACAATTATTTAGAGTGGAATTACCTGAATTTGCTCAATACGATCTTATCAGTTTCGCAGGTTACTGGTTTATTTACGATGCAGTATCGCACCAATAAAGTAACGACTACTTTGCCACGCCACTTGAATAAAGTATACAAAAACAATGACGAAATTGACAGCTATTTGTCTTCGTCTTGCACTTGTTTGAATAATAGTACGCTGGATAATAATATGCGTGCGAAAAGTGCATAGGTTGTGCATCGCTCTGCTTTGAAGAGATAATTCCAATATCTTTTGAAGATTCGCGATAAAGAAGAGTAAACTTCTTGTAAGCTTATTATACGCGATAACATCAACATTTGCTGACGATTATTCTTTTTCATACAATACACAAGCTTACACGGTTTTATTGAAGTATCTAAAAATTATTACACATAGATACACAGTTCTAAAAATAATTGTGTAAGACATTTATTAAACTGTTGTTAGAATGTCAATGCTTTTTGCAATATTATCATCACACACATGCTCGAGTATTCTATATAATTATTTTGATCAATATACATATAAATAAAAAAAACAGTTTGCTAAACTATCTAAAATGTTGGCTAAATATTTAAATAATTTTGTTAAATTATCAAAATAACATTTCATTTTTTTGCTATTTGTCTTATTATATTGTTTGATTGAAAATCAAGCTCGTATTAACGCAATATAACAAGACAAATGGCAAAAAAAAATATTATTTTGATGATCCGAGAATTTTCATATCTATCTTAAACTAAAATTCTAGATACTTTTGTAACTGTTCTTTCTGTGCAGACAGTTTGAATAATTATGTTACTGTTTATACAATTTACTAACTATGCAACTACTGTAAAATCGATATTATTATTAAAATATTACTGTACGGGATGCGTGGGTCTTTTGATATACGATGAAATTCATGTCGAAAACGATTTATAAAATACATATATCGTAGTATTGCAGTGTAACATTATTATGCAATTGTGTTACGATCTCTCCCCTGGGTTTACGTTTCACCGACTCCCCGATCGTTTGATTCTGTGCACGTCGTGTCGTGACTGACACTGATACCTTTATTGTGTGCGAGTAAGCTCTCTTTGAAAAAAAAATGTATGTCTTATACAGGGAGGTCTGAAGGCTGTCGTATGGGCGGATACGATTCAGATGACGGTAACTGTCGGAAGTCTCATTGCTGTTTTGATATTGGGAACAATTGCCGTAGGCGGCGTTAGCGAGACCTGGAGGATAGCCGAAAAGGGTGGTAGAATTGTATTTTGGAAGTAAGAGAACAGGTGTATTTTTTATGTTATAATTTATTAATGAGAGAGAGAGAGAGAGAGAGAGAGAGAAAGTCACATCATTCGTTAATTAAAACTGAACATAAGTCAAGGAACATTACGTGTGAATTCGCGTATTGCATCAAGAATCTGTATTCAAACCAGATTTGTCGAATGCAAACTGATCTCGGAAAGTCAGCAACTCGCGTTACTTCTAACGCGTTCGTTTCCATTTTCGTAGATATTAAATTGTATTTTTCAATCTCTTAGGTATCAAATTTAAAACGCAGTGTCAAATTTAAAATTTTACTCATAAGCGTTGGATTTTAACGCACGTTAGTTTTTCTTACAATTGTTTTGCCATCGCGTTCTCCTACATTAGATTTTTATAGTAATGCACTGACATATAGCAGGAGTATATAATATGTTTGCTTAATGCTTGCTGCAGTAAAGTTTACAAAATATAATTATAATGTGCCCAGAATGCAATTATGATTTTAATTATATAACTTATTGTTAAAACGTTAATATCGCGGTATATTTTTTACTGTAATTAAAACTAATTTTCAATCTAATATTGTCATATTAACTATAAATTAATATTCTATTGATATTTTTTTTATCCCAACTGGCTAATATTTTCAATTCTCTTTCATACAGCATGGATCCCAGTCCTTTCACCAGAAATTCATTTTGGGGCATGTCAGTGGGAATGGTAATGGCATGGCTGGCATCGTTGGGCATCAGCCAGGTTTCTATGCAAAGATTTCTTGCAGTACCTACTATTGAGGAAGCACAAAAGTAAGTTTGTAATGAAATATTTGCTTTCCTTGAATTATTTGTTGTAAGTGGCATCGCTGAAACGCTGGATAGTTTCAAATGAAAACCTCAAAGATAGGATTTTGTCGCGAATAATATAAAAAATTTTAAGTAAAAAATATTACACGATAAACAAATATTCTCGTAATTGAAAAATAAGATACTGAGTGATCAAAAACATAAGATAAACTAATAAGATAAATGAGTATAAATAAACGCTATGTTCCGTGAAAAGTAGAAATCTGAATGGGAAAAATAAGAATAAATGGTATTGTTTTATGTGTTTCACACATTTTTGCAGATCGGTATGGGTCCTGGCTGTGGGTTTAATATTCGTAAAAATGATTTCCGTTTTCACCGGCCTTATAATGTACGCTAGATATCACAAATGCGATCCTATAGCTGTACACGTAAGTTTTGACTCCGTTTTTTTTATTAGTCTTTATCGTATTCTAAGCTGCACGCTAAGTGCGTAAATAAGACTTGTGAGATACCAAAAGAAGCTTTGAAACTTAAAAAGATGGCAGAGGCGATATAAGTATACTAAACTGAAGTTAAAAAAATATAAGCAAATGACTGTACTATTGAGTTGCCGAAAGATAGTAATTTTATTTTAAATTTAGTCAGAGACGGTTAATAAAGTATTTTACTTAACTTGAAAATTATACAAGTACCTTCGCTGTTCTTGATAATGTAAGATAATATTTAAAGAAGAAATTACTCATTTTTCAAAAGAACGGACATCTTGGCTAACAATATATTTTTTCAAAATTTTATTTTTTCTGAGATTCTAATATAATTGATGTCTTTTTTAACTCTTGAACAGTGTAAGAGATGAAAGTCATGATAAAATTTCTTCGAAATTTATTAAAAAGTAAACTTTCTTAATTAGATTTATCGTATCATTAAACTCTTTCCTGAAATTTTTTTTACCTTATCTTCAACGATACTCACATCATAAAAATGCAATAAATCGTGTAATTAAAGTAAGATTAAAAAGTTGAGCAATTAAGGATTAAACGAATCGCCTTTCGTGAAAATTGTAGTGAAGAAAATTACCTTGTTTTTAGGTGGTAGCAAGGAGCGACAAGATATTACCGTATTACGTACTAGACGTAGCCGCGAATGTTCCGGGACTTCCTGGCCTCTTTCTCGCCGGTCTGGTGAGCGCTGGACTCTCGACGATGAGCGCTGGACTGAACACAGTCGCCGGCACGATTTACGAGGATTTCATCGATCCCTGGATGCCAGAAAGCAACAAAGAGACTAAAGCCGCCAACATTATGAAGGTACAAAGACGGAATATATTGCGGTTCGAAATCGCAAGGAAAATAAGAGACTCGATCTTGGCTTCTCCTTTGTTTTTTGAAAAGCAATATCGTTAAGCAAGAGATTCGCTAAACAAATAAAAATAGAAACAATTCGGGAATGTACATTTCCCTCTTCATTTCCGAAATTATAAATACGCGAATTATAAATAGCGATTCCAGAACGGTTTATATCATTCTTAGGCCACGGTGGTAATCCTAGGCACCTTATGCGTGGGCATGGTATTCGTCATGGACCGTCTCGGCGACATCTTTCAACTATCTCTGACTCTGACCGGTATCACCGCCGGTACCATGACGGGTCTGTTCTCGTTGGGGATGTTGGTACCCTGGGCGACGGCCAAGGGAGCGGTGGTCGGCGCAGTGGTCTCGATGACGACGATGCTCTGGATCATCGTCGGCGCACAATGGCATATGGCTAATCGCAGTCTCTACTACGAACCGCTTCCTTCCTCCACGGAGGGTTGCGTGAATATGTCCGGTCTATTTAATCGTACAACCACAACAACGCAGAATCCTATACAAGTCGAATCTGTGGACGAACCTTTCTTCATGTATAGGATATCCTTCATGTATTACACGCTATTGGGGGCCTTAATCGTGATGGTGATCGGCACGATAGTCAGCTTCATCTGCGGCGCTGCTGATATAAGGAATATCGACCGAGATTACTTCCCACCGTTTATAACGAGGTCTGTATTTAAGTACCTACTTCATTACGAAGTATAAATTTTCATTTAATATGTTTTGAAGTAAAAAGAAACAAAAATATTTCCTTCTAATTCTTTTTAATCAAAATTGATAAGCAAATACATTTTATTTATTCATACTATATACTATATTCTAAAATTGACGGAAAGAAGATATATTAACACATTTCAGATAGCAACTTGTCTATATTGCTATTGGCATGTTGCTCATATTATGATATTATGTGATGCTATCAGAATTGTAGCAATTACTGAATCCGCATTTATTGGCAAATTAATTCACAATATGACAACTTCAAATAGTAATTTACCGAGAACTTTGAAATCGTCATCGTCAAAATTCATACTATTGTTGCTACATTGTTATAATAATTTATAGGATCACACAATGCCATCCCAATCAGAAATGATAATGAAATCGACGTCGATTTGATGTTTTCGACGTCGTTCGATGTCAAATCGACGTCGATTCGATATCGATTTCATTGTCATTTCTAACTGGGATTATATTACTGATAACGCAAGATAACTTATTTGATACTATCTTATCTTGCCGTAAAAAAAACTGTTGGCAATACATATACATCGTTGCCAACGTGTTTCAATGTCGATATACTTAAAATAATTGAAAAGAATATACGGCAAGTTGCCAGCATTATAAGCAGTCACAGATTTGTGCGATTTTACTGAGATCCGCTTGGTTATCTGGGATTCTTATAATAAAAAAATTTATCCTTTTTAATTTTGTTGTTCAGGCGTACTCTGGTCAGATGATTGCATTAAATATTAAAGTTCGTTTATTGGACTCAACTTATTTTGAATGTATTTTTATCGCGTTTGATAATTTATGCATTTATATTACATCTTTATTTTCTTTACTATATCTTTATCCACATGTTTTTATCATTTTCAGATTTATGCCACCAAAAAAATATATGGAAGTGTCGTTGCATACGGTGCCAACAGCATTGATAACTAATCCAGAGAAAGAAGAATTAAAATCTTGAAACATGTATATTTTATTCCAAACCTTATCTCTTTTCCGTGACCGTACAAGACTTTATTACAGTAAAACACACATGCACATATAATATATATGTGCTTAAACGTACGGAATATCGTTTGATTACACGTTCTCCGCAATAATATTCTCTACATACTCTACAACATATTAGTACGTAAGACATCCTGTCGAAATCTGTTCTGCCAAACTATTATAATTCTTAAGCCAGTAAAACTTTCAGTATATCAACATTTTGATACAGAGATGTTTAGAAAGAGATTTCCGTAAAGCGTCTAAGAAAGAAAGCTTCAATCAATAAATCCTTAACAACATAAATTGTTCGGAGACAGCGATCGACAGACAAGCGGACGCATTTGCCAAGAGATAACTGCATCTAACTGGCTCGTCCGGAGTTGAAAGCACCCATTAGAACGTCGATGAGGGTGTCAAATTGACTAGATTATATATCTGCCCCACGCATCTCAATACAAACAAGTCCCTGCCATCTGAAACATCTGGAGGAACGATGCCTATCGGATTAGAGCCGAATGTAAATGCCGCGGGAGTTTTTTGTCGAGTCATTCGTCGAGTCTCTCTTTAAAATCCGCGGTGGATCGATCGGTGCCGGAGCGTGCTTCGCGTGGAGCGGACTCGTAATAAATTTCGAAGACTTTTCACGTCTCACGAGACGCGCGAGGCCACCGATTTGACTCACGGGACCAGGTTTATCGTTTCGAATCCGAAATGACGAAAGGGAAGACCCTTATCAGCGATCGCCGACTTGCAGACGAAAGAAACCCCGATCGACTGTCCCGCGCGGGGAACATTCCACATCTCCAGCCGAGAAACGACGCTTCTGTCTCGAAGCGGCGACCACATTCCACCGCGGAGCGGTTTTATTTTATTAGACTGAAAGGTGTCAAATATAGGCGGCAGGGACCCATCTACTTACATACCGATGCGCGAGTTTCGGGGAACCCCCTCCGCCTGTCCCCTTTCTATCCGGTCTGATTTCAACGTGTGGGTAAAATCCCGAACTGAGAACCCGGCTTGCATTGTGGGCCGGGTGACAGATTTTTGACAGATTCTGTCTGATTTGGTGTCGAGTGACAGACCTGAGAGGCCCGATCGTGCAGCCTCCTCGTAGTTGACGTTGTCGTATCGCCCCTCTTTACACCAAGTATCTCTTGAAAGCGGCGCTTGATTATGCTCCGCCCCAAGTAATCCTTCGTACCAATTATTATTTTTATATTTATAAAATTAGGATAGAACGATTGAAAGTGAATTTGAAGAAAAAAGTAAGCCTATACCGAAAGCAAAAAATTAATGCATTAAATTTAGAATTAAAAAGTAAAATTATACGTAATAAAATTACAAACATTAAAAATCTTATGCACAAAAAATATTAATCAATCTGTTGTTCGAAAAATTAATTAGATGTTTAATGCAAAGCCAGTGTAACTGATAGTCAACTCATCTTCTGTAGTCTAATTTACTCACTCGTATCAATGTACTCAATTTATTTCATTATTTTTAATCTTTACGGGAAAGCTACTATAATGACGCTAAAACAGTATCATACGAGTATCATATTATGATAAGAAGTAATAATTTATAACAAATCTTACTCAAGAAAAGCCTATAAGAATTTAAAAATAGATCCTCATCCTTTAAAGATTAATACTTAATTCAGTATAATTTATTTTAATTTTCTTTTTCGTCTTATTTTTCTCTGAGATGCACATATTATGTATATATGTACAATGAATACAGCCAGAAACATTATAGAAAAACGTAAGGCAGTAAGACGTAAGCGGTAAAAGAATCAATTACAATAGAAGATGTAAAGCAATGATCTTACGTTCTTTACTGCGATTCGTTTACTGCTTACATTTTACTGCCTTATATTTTTCTATGTGTTTCTAACTTATGTATGTGTATGTTTACGTATATGTGCTTGAGGCTTAACTGTTGTAAACAAAAATCAGTGTCATATTTCAAAATTAATTATAACTTGTGTACACCTAGCAAAAAATATTATATATAATTATGACTTTCTATTTTACACCTCTTATATTTTCATGGCTTTAAAGAGCCTTTCACACATGCTTTAGTTCTGCGCCCCTGGCTCACTCCGCCGGATTTTCGCTGCGGGCCTGCACATAGGTTGAAGACAAATTTCCAGCTTTGGATCGCAGCTACTATACGGTCAAGGTTTCTGGGGAGCCACTGTATACCATGCGAAACGATCATAAAAGACCAGGGAGCTGTCGTGTGGGATACGGCTTATTTTGGCGACAATGCGCACGGTCAGGCGCTAGCATAAAGACGCATAATGCACCCCGCTAACGTGAAAATTATTCTGTCAAACATTCGGGCGTTGGATTTATACGGGACATGCCCTTTCGGAAAGTTCACGCCAATCACGATCCACTTTGGCAGATGCCGAAAGGATTTCTCGGTCAATGAGATGCACGCCGATCTACCCTGTCGCCAATATTATTAGACAAGGTTGCTGCACATGTCACGCATGATGTTCAGTTCTTAAATAGTCGATTCAATATGTATTTTCTGATAATACTTCTTCAGAGTTCAAAATAACAATGAGTTATTATTACTAATCGTGTAAGATTGAAAGAAAAAAAAAGTTGAGATGGTATCACAAAAAACTCTGCATTTTTACAATTTTAAATAAACATATTTTAATAATTAAAATTTTTTTACTTAAAATTAACATTTAAATAGTAAGTTATAATTCATTTTTATATAATATAGTTCCAATATTAACAAGCAATTTTCGTACCTTATCGCGTTATGATACACGCTATCATGAGTGCGGAAAATAAAATTGAAATATTCGATTGACTTACTCGAAAGACTCCTAAATTCTTCGTCTTCGATTACTATTACTGTTTTCGTTGTAAAAACTGTCGCGTGACGGAGCGTGCACAATAGCTTCGAGAAGCGAAACGAGAAACGAGACGAGAAGCTACAAAACAGCTCCCACCAGCCGACACGCGGAATATTGTGACGTTTCTTTTCCGAGTGACATTCAATTTCCAGGCTGGTAACGTCTCGTACCCCCCAACCGCACGCACTGTATATACCTACTATAGAATAGAGAATACGATATGCCAGTGAATCCCCAACCTCCCCCTTTTCATAGCGTCGATGCAGCTCCTCTAGGCACAGCCGGGGTGCTCTTTCGTAGTAAATACAAACAAACAACAATTGGCCTCCGTTTCTGCCCACGAGACTGACAGGCGAACAGAAGGTATATCGTATGTAATACAGGGACGATCATAACCGGCAGTTTCAACGTGATTCTTCGGGTTTATACTTGGAAATTTGTGTCGAAAAGCCAATCTTTTATTATTTCGAAGATTCAGCATTGGGAATTCTTATCGTACTTTTCTCAAATAAAATGTAATTTTATAATAAGACAGACAAATATTATAACCGATTAATGTAAAATAAAACCATTTTAGAGAATTTCGATTGTAATAATTTTCAATTAAAGTGCCATGCATTTTGAAGTTCAATTGCAAAATAATAATACTTTAACAAAATTCTCAGACCTGCTATACTTTTAATCTAATTAACTTAATTTTTAATTTAAATAAAAAATCTATTTATAAATCAAATCTCAAATCTTTTATCTAGAAGAGTATATGTATTGCGTTTTATTTATTCTTTTTTTTTTATATTACCATTATTCTCGTGCCTATTGACAAAAAAATAATGTTTGGTCAAACAGGAAAACTGACTGTTCCTTTCTCAACTGCATTGTATAACCCTACAAGTTTATATACGAGCAGAATATGATAGACACACATACACACATATCTCTTCAAACAAAAAAAAAATATATATATGTATGGAGCGTGCAAACGTGTACATACAGAATACTGAGTACTCTAAAAGTTAAGGGCTGATTCCTCATACAAATTAGAGACGAAAACTTCATATGATCATATGTTAGAAACGGTTTAACGATACGAGGTGCCAAAGTTAAAGAAAAAATTTCGTATTTTTCCAAAAAATTTCAAAATCACTGGAGTTATTTCAAAGAAACTTTAAACATATACAAAATTATCAATATTGTCATATTTGAAGTTTTCGTCTTAAATTTTTTTATGTAAGAAATTAATTACCCTTTAAAATTTTTTAAAGTATTAGTATTCACTTGGTATACATGTATCCATACATATGTATATTTGAATCGAAACAAATCACAAAGAAAGCAGTTCAAATAGACATTAAAGATTTATTAGGAAATCAAACATTAATTTTTTATAATATTATTAAACAATAATCTCAAACTTTCCAATACGTCCTCTGTGATTTATGTTGATCGCTAAATAAATTAAAAATTTTTCAATTTCGATTAAAACGTAATCTTCAATTTGTGTAATTTATTCACTAGGGATTCTAAAGTCATCTGTATTACCGATTAAACGCAATAATTTTTGTATAACAATTACCTTTTTCATCGTTTATATAAATTTAAAAATCAATTTCCAGGATTTAAGCATATGCATTAATACGTATTTGTGAGGTGGAGTTTATGTCGAGAACGAAAAAATATTGTTTACATTGAGATCTTTACCATTTCTTAGTCCAATATGCAGGATCGGATAAATGTTTCTGCCATCCCTAGGGTAGTGAAATTTTTGCCGCCCCCATTCAACTTTTGAACAACCACGTCGGCGAAACGAATACTTAAAAAAAAAGGTTGTCTGCAGGGATTGAGGAACTTTACCTCTATCTATGTTGCAAAATTATCAATAAAATCGTAGTGTCGAAAATGGATATGATACATATCCGTACTAACAGGAACTGACAGGATTGGCTTTTATTAGAACGAATACGCACCACATCCGTTATCCGTTTTGGTGCGCTGGCATTGGTAAAAGTGTTGCACTACCGACGAGAAGGGTCTAAGAGTGCCGTCCCATGAGAGGAAATTTACAGCGGAACGGAACAGCGAGACCAATCATAATCGCAAAAAAGAAAGCAGAGTAATGACTGCAGAGTTGTGATTGGTCACGCTGTTCCGTTCCACTGTAAATTTCCGCTCATGGGACGGCATCCTAAGCACAAAGATGACCGTAACCATGGTGGAGACAAGGGGTCTGTTCTTTTTGGCTGAACTTTGCGCTCCAACAGGAAAGAAGAGGAAGAAAGATGAACTGGTGCAAAAGTTCAGCCAAAAAGTATAGGCCTAAGGTGTTGTATTGCGCATAAATATGGCGGCACGGCCAATTAAAAATCGTCCCTAAATGCTAGCACGACTTTTATAAAAATAAATAAAAATAATCATATATATAAAAACTATTACTAAACAAACTAAACTAAAAATTAATAAAAACTAAATAATAATATGTAAAAATTCAAAACCATAAAATCGAATAGTCAAACGTTACATTCACAGTTGCAAATAGGGACGCCATTATTGTGCTACTGCGAATCTTCGGGAATACAGCACCTTGTCTAATTCCACAATGACCGTAACTGAATCGTGGAACGTAAGTCGTAGTTGTGGGTTGACCAAAACATTGTCCGTTGACACCTACGACTACGACTCATGTTTCACTACTCAATTATGACCATCTTTGTGCTGAAGCCCATATTGTTAACAATCTGTGTTCATATATACGATTTTTTATTCAATATAAATTTGTTCACAATTAACTTCACCTTTAAAAGTATTATATTCTAAAAGATCAAGTGTCTATGTATACTCTATAAATAATACAAAGTTTTACAAAAAATTAAGGTTTAAAATTCCTATTTAACTTGTATTTATGTAGGATAATAATTGTGAAAATGGCAAATTTTTTTCAATAGATTTGACATTTAGAAACTGAAAGGCATTTCTTGAACTTATAAATTTCTCCTCCATTACTGTCATAAAATATAATAAAAAAAGATATTGTTCATCCTTAGAATACAACTTTTCGTCTTATATAATATATTTATTTTGTTAACGTTTTTGATTCGGTTAGTTCTTATGTTACAAGTATAGAAGTATAGAATAAAAGAAGGCAACAAAATAAACCTGTTTCAACTACGTACGGTACTGTATTTTTAAATGTGAATGCTAGTATAAATTTAATAATAAATGAAGACAAAAATATTGATCTTATGTCTCACCTAAGTTTGGAAAATGATCTACCATGGTAGAAAAAGTTACTTCATAGAACAGCTTGTATTATATATGTATACTATTATTTTTTAAAATTTGATAGATTTAATTTCTACATTAACATAAAATAATATCTAAAATTTTTTCAGGTAGAATGCATACATAAAAACCAGGTCGAAGATACATACCTACAATTTCAAATAATTCAACGTTTGAATTTTTCCATTACTTTCATTTGTCTGCCATTTTACCATTTTATAATTAAGTTGAGGACCCGCGGAAAACGTAATATCGGACGAATTGAGAAGTGAGTTCGCCCGTTTCTCTAATATGTCGTGCGCAAATATACATACATGATATTCTGTCGACATAGCGCTATACATTCGACGAAAGAGAAAAGATACATGGTGTTTCAGTAGTGAGGTAAATCGTGCAAAGAAAGTTACGATATACATTGCCTGGCTCCGGACCGTCGCGTCGCGCAGAAAGGGTTACGTTTATTCTCATGTAAAACGCGTTCCTGTAGATCTCTCGAAAATACGATATACTTTTCCGAATATAACCTTTTAAAAAAAACAAGCTAACAAGAAGAACAGTTCCATGTTGGCGTGTCTTTTCATAGATAATAGAAAATTGAATTTTCGAGGTATAAATGGAGTATAAAATATTATATATTAAAATATTAATAATTAATATTAATAGTATTGTCATAACCAATTTTTAATAAGTTTATTTTGACAAAGGAGCAATCGAGAAACCAGTGTTTTCGTGGTCTATTCTTTTATGTTTACAATTTTAAGTACAATCTTAAGATATCATAAATCAATCACAGAGTTGTGTGTATTAACATCTTAAGATGATTATGAAATAAGAACGAACTAGAAATACTGATCCCAGAAATGTCTTAAAATATCTATTATAGGCAAACTATAATAGCGATTGCAAAAACAGGTTGACGTTACTATTATATTTATTTCATATTTATCAAATAATTTACATGCGAAGAAAAATTTGCAATAATTGAAATACTGTATCTATCACAGATATAGGAAAAGACAGATATTGTTACAAACACATCTTTTGAAAGTATTTCTTCACATTAGATATCTTCTTAACAAAAATGTGCGAACTAGTAGTTTAGTAGAGAAAAAAAAGATTGTGCTAAAAAACAAACATGCTCTGCATCGTTAAGAAATAAGACGTTTGATTTATCTCGAGTGAATAAAATAAACAAATAAAATTTGGAAGAAGTAAGAGAGATTACGTTATTTTTGTATTGCATTGGAAAATGATGTGATCTGAAATATACGGAAATATACGTATAAATAAGAGAAGAAAATAAAGAGCTTTCAATTTAACTTCTTAAAATATAAAAAATAATGCCAATGTGAAAGAGAGAGAAAGAGTTAATTAAATTTTAAAATTTATTTCTTCATTTTTGCGATTTATTTTTCCTAATTTTCGTTATCTCTGGAACGTATTACTTCACCTATTCTATTTCTACCGAACCATCGATGTCAATAGTGGATGCGGAAAATCAAGCGTTCGCGAGATCTGGAATTTCCGGGACTTCCGCCAAACACAGTCGCACGCGCGAGCGCACACACATCGGGAGATAGAGAGGAACGGAACAAAAACACGCAAAGTCCCTGGACACGGTGCGCAAGGCTTTTGGCCTGACCTCGCTTTGCCACCAATTAGCATCTCCCTTAATGACGATCGCCAAGCGTGCACGCGCGCTCGCGTGACACTCGCCCGCCGATAGACCCGCGTACACGCACATGTACGCCGTACGCGGGGTGCAACCCGTGCAACGGCGACGAGAGTGCTGCCGAGTGCGGAACGGAGACAGCATGAGAGATCCATAAAAAAAAGTCCTTTACCCCCACCGATCGAGAGTGGCCCCTCTCGCTATCGCGATCTCGCCCTACCAAAAGCGCATACGAAACACAACGTGCGCACCCCATAGACCCCCCACTCTCGCTGCTACGTCTCTCTCTCTCGCTCTCTCTCTCTCTCTCTCTCTTACCAGCCGCTCGCTACGGTGAGAGATCTTTATTTTGATCGCCGACCGATTAACGGCCAGCAAGCGCGCATTCTCCACGCCTCCGCCATCTCCGCTCGGCCAATCGGCACGTGTGCCGCCAGCCATTTTGGTCCATACGGATGCTGCGCGCACGTGCACCGTCCTTCTCCTCCCTCCGCCTTTGCGGCGAGCCACGTACCGCGGAGGGTGTAGCCTCGCGGATGTGTGCGCCTGTCAACCGTACGCGCGTGTGTATGTACGAGCGGTACGTGCGTCGCAGACGCGCCCGCGCGCACTTGTTCATCGAAGCGGAGTATTTCCATTAGAGAGCAGAAGACGCGAGGAAGCTGCATCCCTCACTCGCGGACGAGTCCCTTGCTGACGTTTCGTACGGTTTTCGAGAAAACCGAACTGAGCGATATGTAAAATCGATGCAAAAAATCGCATGTAGTCGCGAGCGATTCCGATCCAAGTGAAGAAGAAAGTTTGCGTACGATTTCATGAAAAATTATGATAGCCGTGTACATCATCCTTTTTTTCTTCATGACGAACGTAAAAAAAGGGACGGGCGAACTGCTCTGGACCTCACTCGCGTCGCGTGCGTGGCGTTACGCGTAAATACAACAACCGGCGTTAAATCTCTGGCAATGAAGGGGGTTGGCAGGGAGAGAGGAAAGAGCAAGAGGGCAAGTTAAGAGCCCATGCCGTCCGCTTCCATCAGGGCGCTCTTCTTTCCCTCCCCCGAACACGTTTCTTCGTTCACGTACGGGGGATATTGTTCGCGTGTTCACGAGGACGCGGACGTGTCCGTCGCCAGAAGGGGATAGAAGAATCGAGAGGGTGAACCGGGAGAGAGAGAGAGAGAGAGAGAGAGAGAGAGAGAGCGCGCGCGTGTGTACAAGCTCGTTTATAACGATAGCGGAGGGAAAGAGGAAGAAGGAAGACACCCCGAACTGCCATCGCGAACCCTCATTTACTCCCTTCCGGTACACCCTCGTCCTCCTCCGAACGTGGTGGTGGGGCGTTCTCCCGGAGAAATAGTTGGTATAATCGGGGAGTGCATCGGAAAGGGACGAACCGAGATCTCCGCGCGCGCGTATGAATGTGTATGGCGCGCGTATTCGCAAATCTCGCGAATTCCCCGTCTATACTCGAGCGGTTCTCTTCGCCGTAGTGTTGGTGAATCCCCCTACCTCGTCGTCCAACGGTACACACACATGCACACACAGGACGTACACACGAGCCCGTCCTCCGCACGTATCTCGTGCCAAGCGAATGGAGGCAGGCCGTTGGTGATGGTGTCGGCGGAGGGAGTGTATCGAAGGCAGGACGATCTCGCGAGCGACACACACTCGCTCGGGAGAATCGTTGGTAGACTCGCTCGACTCGCGCGTGTGTCCCAGAAGCGAGAGAACCACGAGTGTGTGCGCGTGTAGCCCTCCCCTTCCTCCAGCTCCGGCTCGAGCCACATACTCACGCACATACGAGTATCAGCGGGGCCCATCCTCCGCGTATATACCCTGGTATACCCGCGTACGCATTCTCGCTTCCAGCTGCCTCTCTCTCTCTCTCTCTCTCTCCCTTCTTCATCCCGTTGCACTCCTCCCTCCGGCTGGTCCACGACGTATCCTCGGCGGCATCACACGGACACAGGCAGACGCGCCACGGCAGCCGTCCCCGGAGCGGAGCGTGCGGGTTCCACGGGGAGACGCGCAGGTCAGTTCGGTGGCTCGCGGATGACAGCGGGGAACGTGGTGAAACGGGGTGGATAAGAGGGGGTTTCGTGGCGATTCAGGGCACGCGTTTTCAGCACCGCCAAACGGCGGTACCACGAACCGCGCGCGCGGCGTCGTCGCCCTGCCACCGTCGCCGATCGACGCCGTCGCCGGCGTTGAGGGAACAACACCCGGGAGGTAACGCTCGCTCGCGCGCGAAACGGACGATATGCCAAGTGAGTAAAAGCGGAGCCCTGCACATTTATTCGACGGCTACGCGTTCCCGCGTGTTTCCTCTTACTCCGCCGTCGTGGACCACAACGCCGGTAGGAAGAACGCCGGCCCTCTCCGACACGGAGTGCGTAATCGTCCGCTGGTAGCGGCTTCTTCTTCGGAGTCCTGAGAAACGCGGATTCCCTGCTTCCGATCATCCGCGTCGGACGACAACGAGATCCGTGATCATCACGAGCGTACGCCGCGCGAGTCCTGACACTTCGGTGTGACGCGCCGTTTCGAGATTTTCGAGATGACCAAGATTCGCGAGTGAGGACGTACGAAGAGGAGCGTAACGAGAAGAGAGGAAGAAGAGGAAGTCACGTGCGTGAGAAGATCATCCACGAGAAACATTATTGACTTCCAAGGATATCGTCTTCGTTCGGTACGGAGAACCAGCGACAGCGTCGTCGAGAGGACGTCGAAAAAGGTAAGCGAGAACTCGTCGGAGATTGAGTGAGGATGCACGAGATGTGTGTTATGTAAACACCGGGGGGGAGGAGGAGGGGGAGACTTCGAACGTCACCCTGTGGCGAAAGGGTTGCGAATCTAGAGATCTCTTTTTTTTTCCGTGCGATTGTACACGACAAGAGGACTGCGACGTGACTATCAATTTATAAAGTAGCTCAATGGAGCACGAGACGCGCGACAAGTTTGATTCTTTCATATTACAACCCTTTGTACTTTGTTCTCCGTTTCTTTTTCTGTGTAAAACATGTTTTATACATCCTTCAGTGAATCGCGATATTCTCTAAAATCACTCGAGCGAATCGAGTATTGACGAATGACATGTTATTACTTCGACGTTATTTTAAAGATAGTAAAGTATCTGTTCTTTTTCGAAGAACGTTCTGAACTGGTGTACATTGATGAATAAATTGGAGTAAAACAAACTTTCACTTTAATTTATTATATTAATGTATATTAATTAAAAATATTTTTCGAAAAAGAACAAACCTGAACAAAAGAATAAGTCTTTATCTTAATTTTTTTCACGATTGTTATATTAAATACTTGCAACGCTCCAGTTTCGACGCGAATCAATAATATTGCTCGCGACTATTGTTGTATTACGTTTAGGCTAGAAATATTATAAAAGCATCGATTTTACCAGATACTGAGATGTAAAAAGTAATATAAATTCTAATATAATTCTAATATGTGATTGTAATATATAAGTAAATATAAACTGAAATTGCATTACGTCTTGTATAAGAAAAATTTTCATGTATAATATATTGCCTGAAAATCTTAAGATTTGTATAGGCTACAAAAACGACACGGTTGTATCTTTTAATTATATATAAATAAATCGATAGGCAAACATTTTAACAAAATTTGAAATTTTAATAAACTAGAGGAAGGTCACCGATATCGACATACCACTTTGTTTTTAGACAATATTTCTTAAACAAAAGGTAAAAATACAACTTCAAAAATATAAATACAAAGTAAAAAGTGTCTTCTATCAGATAAACAATTTTTATAATACTGTTTGCAATTTTGCAATAATTAAGTTTTTCGTAAGTTATGCAAAAATGAGCGTCTGACAAAATGGGCTCCAAAACTGACATAGTAGGCAATAATACCAACTTTCCTATTTTATAAATAAAGATACATCCTATTCTGTAAAGAAAATTAATTTATGAAACTATAAACATTTAAAATGACATAATATTATCAATAATACAGTCACTATTATTTTAATTACGTAATTTGCAAAAGAACACCGTAAGAATTTTCTTCTCGGATTCATAGAATTGGTTTTTAGCTGATTTGGTATAGAAATAAGCCACAAATATATGAATTATGAGTTTGTACTTCTTTAATTAGCTAAACAGATCATGATTTTATTAGTATTAATAAAGTGCAATAGTTAGTTTCTGAGAAATAAGGAGGTGTCACTTTAGGAGACCTATGTCAGTATATCGGCGACTTTTCTCTATTATATTTTTAAAACACACATGTTGTATAAGTGACCGATCTTTTCTCAATAAAAAAAAGAGAATCACACAAAATCTTTAAAAAAAACCCTTTATCAAATTATGTTGTTTTTACGTATATTAAATATGAATAATTTCGATAAAATCTCACTAGGGATTGATATGCAATGATGTAATAAAAATCACGTAAACATCTGTAAATAACAAAACTAGAGGTTGCTTTTGTTTAATAACAAAACATCATATTATTCTGAATCTAATTCTATATGCACATTGAGATTCGAATCTGTTATTAAGAATAAAGTCTAATATATTATTAGCGGAACAAAAAAACCTGTGTCGCGTTCCGAGAGAAACTGTTTAAAAGTAAGAACCGATTTGTATATAGACGAAGAAAAATGTAAAGTAATATGTGCTAGAATTCTAGTAAATTTTAATAGAAATTGGCAGGTCTATACAGGCATCTACTTATGTATAAAAATTTACTTTACTTTCCTAAATGAATGATATAAATAAATAAGTGATCATCGTATAGAGAGCCATACTGTAAGTTACTTATTTTTACATTTCGTAAAGTAAATTTTGAGAGTTGTTCCTGTTTACAGTCTTGAGAACAATATAATTTACTGTAAGATAATTATTTCTTGAATGGATTTACTGTAATTGTACTATAATTTTACTACAATATTCTTTTTATCTTAACACCTCCGGTATTTTTATTTCCAGACAAATACAATTTGTCATAAGTTCGACAAAAATAGCCAGAATGTTTTTAGTAATCTTATTATATATATATATATGTCATAAAAATTACTCAACCATTTTCCTCCATATATAAAACTGATGGCATTCACAACCGTCGCATTATAAATTTCCGCAACATCTTCTCGGAAATTCCAACATCTCTCCTAAATGTGGTGATTATATAATGATCGATATCACACAGTTGTGCATCTTGGAGCGTATATTCTCTACAGCAAATCGTGTTTTGCTCGAGTGGCCAAACATTTCCAATATCACACACATATTCGTGAAATAGTCAAATATCTCCCGTTTATCACACGATTCGGAACTAATTTAATTACTTCGCTTCGTGGAGACTATCCGTAAATTGCCGTCGTCCTGCTCTCTAAGATATGTTTTCGATTAATATATCTTTCCATAAACTGTTTGCAACGATGTTTCCAATAGTACGATGACACTAAGCACCCTGTGATAATTGCATCTTGCGTTGACGACGCTTTAAATTAAGGCGTCTCTGGAGGACGAAGGTACGAAAATTATGCCGTGGAGTAGAGTTTAACTAAAAAAACCATTATAAAAATTAGTAGGTTGTTCTTGGATTAGATTTTGGCTGAAACACGATGACGATTATCTCGACACGCCCTCCGATCGTTTGAATCCGGGGGAGTTAAAGTGTTTCCTTCGTTGAAATGAGACAAAAATCCTGATTCTCGACACTTATCTAGAGGCAATAAATCTTTCTCCTGGAGAGGTCAACATACGTATTCGTGACAGCTCCCGGCTTCCCGTGTTACGCGTTAAAATAAAAATATAGAAATCAGAAAATATTATACTCTTTGAATTTTGCAATTGTCTCGACAGTTAGAAAAACGCCGTTTATTTTTCTATAATGTGAGAATCGAAACTGATTGAATATAATACTCGTTTCTATCTGTGGATTAACTTTTGTCGCAGTTTAACTTGTTTTTTTTTATCTTTCTCTGGTTCTACGAATTAGAAAAAGATAAAGAGTAAGTTGAGCCGAAATTAAAGTTAATTTACATTGATAGAAATGAACATGAGAGAGGTAAATATATAACGTATGAATACGTAGTATATACATATATTTACGAAATGTCATGATGCTCTACGACTATTAACATTATTTACGTCGATAGTAACAGCATCAACGCGTAAATTGATTTAAAAGAAGGAAGAGAAATCCGTCCTGCTTAGAATAACGAAGAGATGAAATAATCTTGGCGATAATGTCAGATGAACGACCGCGTATGAATAAATAGATCGGCTTAAACTCTTAACTGCGCGACTTCATCAAACCGTGAAAGAAACCGCAGAGTACGCGTATACCGAATGCTACGATCGTTACTCGCGCGACTCTGAAATTGGCGTAACGGTCGTGGATGCCGAGTTCTTTTCCGCGTCGCGCAGTCGCGCTTATATGAATCCTCGATCGAGCGCGGGTTTCTGATAAATGAAGTCGCGGAAATCGGCCGCGCCGAAAGAAAGCGGCGACGGAGCGGCTTCTTGCGTAAGAACGCGGGAATAAAGACCGGCGCCTTTTCGCGCGTATCACGCGCGTGAGTGCCTCCGGTAGCCAGTCGCATGCTCGTCCTGTTAATTGTCGCCAATTAACGAGGTACACCTCTCGCCGGCGTCTCACCTTGCTTTGCCAAGCCACCTCCTTATCGGCTCTATTCAGGATCGCCGCCGTCTTTTCTCTCCGCCGGCTCGTACACCCCGACGAGCAGCGGTAAACCATCGTTCGCGCTTTTGTCGGCATAACGCCACGTCATCCCCGCTAATCGTCACGAAAAGTACGCCGCGTTTATACGACGTCCTCTCGATAAAGACCGCTACCGGCCGCGCGAGAGTGAAACGCGCCGCGCGAGCATCAATCTTTGTACCGATTTCTTTGACCGAGCGGCTGTCCTAGCCGCGGTAGAATCGGTAATACGAGTTTAGTTACCTATCGCGTTGGGATTCCGGCACCAAAATCGCCGCTCGTTAGCGATGTATGTTCACGTTCTCCTCGGGTGAGAAGTGCCTACTGCCTAGGCCAAAAGAGAACCTCAGATTTCTTCAACATTCGGTGAACATCAGGTTATTCTCAGTTTTATTTAGCGTGGCTATTTAATTTGTGTCCGACGAAAAAACGATGATAAAAGAGTTTTGAGGAACTCGGTCACAACGTTTCGAATGAATATATTCAAGAATTTATAAATATATCGTTATTTATTTTTAAAAATGAATAACTTTTAGCGAGTTAGTTTAATTGCTTTTTTGTCATTAAGTAACGTCGTATGCAATCTTAATCGTTGAGTGATATATTCGAATAGGAAAATTAACGATAAGAGCCACACGTGATAGAAAAGTTTTTGCTCACATTAGAATGATGAAATTTATGTTATTGCTAATGAAATCTTTTATTGCAATTAAACGGAACAGTAAATATTAATTAGAAAGTGATAGGCTTTAGTGTATTAGATGATGTTTAATAGGTTAATAATCACTACTTTAATAACTGGTAATTAACTAGGTTAATCACAGCTATATTCGATTAGCGAGAAGTCCAATTGATTAACCTGTTTCTCTAGATGTTTATAAAGCATCGTGTGTTTCTGTTTTAATCAGCTAGCTTTATTTACTAAGAATGTGTGTATGTGCAGCTGTTAGGATCAAAGATACACACGAAGAAATTTTTAATTGTTATTTAACAAACTTTTTAAAAATTTTTAAGAACTTTGGAAGAATGATTTTAACAGAGGATGATCTTTTAGGCAGGTTAGATTAAAATATTCATCGGATGCATGATATTTTAATGCTGCATCGAAATTTATGGGATGACTGTAAAATAAAATTAGTAGGACGTGTAAAATAAAATTAAAAGAAGACACAGGGTTCTAGTTGATTGTACAAAATAAAATAAAAGTCAATGACAGTCTGAATTTAATAAACTCGACTAGTGCACACGAGATTTAGGAGCTCATCAGGTTTATATGTTAGAAACGCGAAGGCCTCTTTCTCGAGCTATCGTCCAAAGATGATTTCTTCGATAAACGATCACAACAGATTTACTCGTTTCTATCAATGCAGTTTAATTTTAATCTTGGTTCGCTCTTTATCTCTTTCTAGTTCTAAGAATTAGAAAAAAATGAAGAGCAAGTTGAATCGAGATTAAAGTTATTCTACATTGATAGAAACAGGCATTAGCTAATGTAGTTAATCACAATAGTCTATATTCAATTCGGGCTCCAATTAGGATACAAAAATAATGAAAACGTAATCGATTTTGATCGTGATATCTTGGAACGTCGTGACAACGGGCATCGTCGCACCTCCGCTTCACTTTCACTCGATTCTCGCGTCGCACGTTCTCGCGAGGTTCCCGGTACCAGAGCGTCATCGTCGGCCTGTGGTGACTCGTGGTGCCCTTTTTTTTTCACGAGTCATCTCCGTAGGTGCCGCGCAGTTTTCACGGCGAGAAGTGGTCGACGACGGGGGGTTGTGTACGTCTCGCGGTCCGGACCCGACCGAACGAGCTGACGGACAAACGCACAATGAGAACGAGGAATGCCCCGCAGAGCCAGACATGAAGACGTCACTCAGAAACGGTAACGGCCAGGACACGGGGTCAGGCCCGATCTGACCGTTCCGAGCTGGCTTCGCATCAGCTGCGTTCTCTCAAGTGAGTCAGCGTCGGTTCGGGCAGTCCGTACCGTCGCTTCGGAGCACCTTCTTCGAGGCGAAATTCCTTCCAAGGAAACCTTCATATCGTCGGGTTCACACGTTAATGTACGGTCCGAAATCTATGATTTATGATAAATAGGCAGAGAGGGAATTTCGAACATTCTGAAATTTGCTTATTTTTATCATAAATATGATGATACAAAAGGAAAAGCCAATGTGAGCCGACACAAGTTATTCGTGTGTGTATGAATATATATTATAAATTAATTAATTACGGACCCTGCTATTGGGTCCTCTTCAGGGTAAAAGAATATGATGATGAAAATCTATAGTGTTGAAAAATTAAGGTGTATTATTCGAGTCGTCAGATCATTGTTAAACTATGTCAATGTTTGAAATCTTCCAAATCGTCTGTTGTATTTTGCCGAAACAAATCGTATATGTTAGAAATATTTCAATGAATTCAGATTAACGACGGTCTTACAAACATGATGTGACTATAGAGAGATGTCATTACTAAGTGATATTACTTATTTTTAAATGCTTGAAATAAAATGCACACGATAATAAACATTTGTGTGTATTGATAATGTACTGAAGCAAAAAAGAAAATATTTAATATTTAAATTTTTAACAATAGAGAGAAAATAAAGGAAGCTGAAAGGAGGACGAATATAGCCAAAGGAAAAATAATTCTGAATAATGTAAGTGAAAAGGAACAGTCTGTGAAAAGAATATAATATTTATTAATATTGTTAAAGACAATACGAGAATTGAATTTCTTTTATAAATACAGTACAATTCATAAGTAGTTAAGAATCACAAATTTTAGAAAAGGGAATCACTTTGTGCGTATTTTTTAAATATAATTATACAATTAAGGTTGGATTGTTTCACCTTTCGGTAAAGCTCACTGTCTTACTCTCTTACTCTTTTATGCTCTTTCTCTTTTCTCTTTTGTTTATCCAGTAGGTAAATTACCACATAGTTTATCCCATAGTTTATTAAGATGAAACAACCAGCCCTAAATGATAATAATAATAATAATAATAAAATTCACGAGGTCTCTCTACTGATCTATCCATATCTAATAAAATCCATCATAAAATTTCTAAGGTATACCGTCGGGCCATTTGTAATTGAATGTAACAAATGTTCATTGAACAAGTATATGTATATTCGCATTTAGCTATCAGTTAGCGATTTCGGAAATATCTGTCTATTTTGGAATAGAACTGAAGCAGAATTGAAGCAGAGTCTGTCAAATTTTTTCGAAAATTCGACAGCGATGGGACGCGACGATTAACGCCAGTGGGGGGGCGAGGTATAAATCTTACGCAATTTAAGCTCGAGCTTCGGGTGGCGGACAATGAATGGCGAAGCGCCATTTCAGCGCTTCGTTGGCTCGTAATGCGCCCGTAAATTAAGTCCCGCGCCGATTGGTGCACGTCCACGTCCCGTGATTTACAAGCGACGACGCATCCCCATCGTATACGCCCAGAAAACCCGAGATCACTCGCGTTTATCGTCTGTCGTTTGTGTGACGCAACCACTCGCAAAAAAAAAAAACGAAATTTTACGTCGCTCTCGTTATGTTTCTAGAAATAAAAACTTTACACGAAAAACTTATGTTACTTGATCGGGGTACGTATTATGAAACTTTGGAATGGATTCCAATCAAAATTATTTCGTTTTTCCCTAAAAAATACAAAGGAAATCTAAGGAATAATTGAACAATTTTTATCGAAATCCATTTCGTGTACAGCTCCATAATACATGCCCAGCCATTGTACCCGTAAAATACGTTTGCTCTTTGCTCTAATAATTTATTTCGCAATAAAGGTGTATTGTTCATAAAATATATCGTTGACTGTGTGCGGTCATCAATGTGCTCAGCCTTAATCGAGCTTAACCTTTTTGTCGAATATTGCATTGCAGCAAGAATTTTTAGCATTTTTCAGATTATTATTGAAAACATTTTAATATCTTTGCGTTTCAGAAATTCAGCCCAATTTGGTTATTAAACATAATAACACGGAATAATTTAATAACTATAAATAATGAAACTATCCGCTTAGAGTGCGGTTATAAGTTAATGTAAGTTGATGTAATATTAACTTAAGTAAAGTATTGATTACTTAGATCAGTGATTATCCTATATAAGCGTTAAAACATTAATAATACTTAATACATACTTTGAAACAGAATGCGACTATAAGTATACCCACATGCCAGTGAGTGCTGACTAGAAGTATGAAACCGCTGTCAATACAAAAAGAAAAATGAGTTAAATTTTCCGTACCAGTTGGCTCCTTCGTTTAAAATCCTTGACTAAACCTGTTTTGAGAAGTAAACACCTGATTTCTCAGTCGAAAGGCATGGAAATATTAAGTTGGAATAAAAGTTCGTAGTGCTACTTTATTTGTATGTCTGTGTTTAAAAAAAATTTGACAATTATACCACTCGATAGAGCAAGATTTCAGCTTTAATTAATTTAAGAGTTTTTTTTTTAATCACGGTGATTTTTAACGGAATTATTATGAGCAATCTAAATCAAAATGCTCCTTCTGTTTAATCCACGATAACTTAATAACAAAAAATCTTAGAAATATTTTTAAAACGATTTTATAGGGAAAGCTTTAAGCTTTCACGTTAGAAAGTCGGAAATTTTTGCAAAGTTTTTTGGGCACGACGTGACAGGCCTTCAAAATGAGAAGAAAATTTCCTATTTTGTATCCAACTAGTTTTCCGAATGTAAACTATGTGTGTACTCACAGAAATTCGAAAGACATAGTGACCTTTCAAAAGAAGAGATTTTAGGTTTTCAAACTCTTTTCAAATTTAAATTTTGTTTATTTCTTACAAAGTTACAGCTGTTTGAATTTTGAAGTTTATAGAACTTTTGTTCCAATTCAACAGTTGTGAATTGAGAAAGAGCCGTCGCTGCAAGTAGCACGAAACAACAATGATTTTTGGTTTTGGCATATCTGACAGATTACATCTCTATTTAAAAGTCTAAACTACGTTTGTATATATAGCACGTCCTTTTCGTCACAACAGAAACCCTCCTTCGAATAGAGTAATCACTCACTTCGTTGTCATTCTTTAAAACTATTTCATTCAAAATTTCTTGAAATAAATATATGGTTTTTTCACACTTCGTCTTCCATATTTCATGATGTGAGTTTTTCTTTCTTTTTTTCTTTTCTTTGTGTACAGCGATACTATAATTACTGTCTGAAATATGTCAACCATTTAGACAAGCTATTCGGATTAACAGGTGTGTCTAGTGATCCTTAACGCCTAACCGCTCTACAATCAGTCGGGAAACGTCATATGTCGTGTGCATGCGCACAATCTTGATTTTTTGTGTCGGCTGTCGATTGTCGGCTGCTGGGCGTCGTTTGGAAGATGATCAGGTCCTGTCTTTTCCAACAAGCGTCAGTCGACTTAATTGTAGATGAGACCTAAGGCTTGTTACACAATAAAATCGCAAATTGAAACCCGTAAGAAATTGACCATTCACAGTTGAATATGAAAGAAAATCAACTATGATTGGTTAATTTCTTACGGATTTCGACTTGTGACCTTATTATAGACTATAAGTTAAATATAGATAGATAATGTTTTATTTCAGCTATTGCCAAGAAAGGACTTGGTTACATCGAATCTCTATAAGTTAAATATAAAGATTCCTACAGACGAGCGACTTTGTAGCGCCACAATTGAAAGCATCGACCCGCTCATACGGGTCTACTATTTTCTGGCGCTACAGAAAAGTGTCGCGAATATGTTCATATGGGCCAATTCGCGACAAGAAACGTTGCGGATGCATTCGGATGGGCGAATTCGTGGCGTAACAGAGGAGCGCTGCGAATGCGTTAGTCACGTCACAAATTCGTCCATCTGGGCATCTATCATGGAACAAAGTCGGAATGGATTCCGATCGGAATTATTCCGTTTTCCTCAAAAAACACGATAGAAATATAGGGAATAATTGAATAATTCCGATCAGAATCCATTCGGATTTCGTTGCATGATGGGTGTCCCGAACGCATCCGCAATGTTTCATATCGCGCCATGAATTAAACCATAGGAACATATTCGCGACACTTTTCTGTAGCACCAGAAAATAGCTCTGTATGAACGGGTCGGCACTTTCAATTGTGGCGCTACAAAGTCTGTAGGAGCCCTAATTGTCCTCGAACTCAGGAATCGTCTTGGAACTTAATGTATCCTGGAAAACTTTTGAATTTCTGGAATTTCAGGACTGATCTAGACATTTCATCATTTTTTCATTACAAAAAAATCGAATCATGAGAAAAGAAAGAAATAAGAAACATTTCTCGCGCGTGTGCAAGAATTATGTCGGTAATGATGAATTTTATGATGATTTTAGGTGAAGCTTTAAAAGCAAAGTATTAAAAATGCGGATACTGGAAATCAGATTATTAATTTAATGAAAAGCGTCAATAAATTAATAATTTTATAAGGTGATGTTTGAGATACATAATAAAAAAAAATTGTGTTTGGGTATAAGTCCTCCCTTAAAAATGCAATATGACAAGTTACTAATGGAAAACTTGGATTTAATCCCTACAATTATAAAACAGAATATAGCAGAAAAATTATCGTTCGTGTTAACTACTCGTTTGATATTATTTATAAAGCATTAAACAATATTGTCCCAAATTTATTAGCGTTTTAATTAATTAGTCGTAATAATTCTAATTTGAATATAAAACATATAATATTGCGCGAATTAATAATGAAAATTAATTAATGAAAATTAATCGATCTGGAAAAATCAGGATTTTTACTTGGAATGTCCTTAAATTAACCTCGAATTAATTAGTCAGATATCGTTGGACACTCTGATCAAGATTGTCATTATCAAAATTATGAATGTAAACATCTAGTCATCAGATAACATGTATTTTTCAATTTCTGTCAAACATTGAGATTTGCATCTGCAATTTTTGTACAAAGAAAAACTTTCCACAAATAGAAAATAATGCCAGACCTTTAATAACAATTGACTGTGTTTCTAGAAGGAAATTTGAAAGTGAATATTTGAAAGAGAAAAGAATAAAATATTTATATAAAGAAGAATGGCAGGCTGAATTACCTAAAAATTGAGCTAAATATAGATCTGAAAATAATTTTGTTGATCTATCAAAATAATTATGTGGAACGCTCAATCTAGTTGGAAAAGTTTTTGCAGCATTGATCATCATACTTTCGCTCTGTACATGTAATTGTTTTGATCTAACAAAATTGTTTTTAGATCTGTATCTGTGTAATTTTGATAAATCAAGTGAAATCGTTCTTTCGATATAATTATTTTTCTATACAATTATATTTGTTAATTTAAATATGAGGTGTTAAAATATTCAAAAAATAATATCTTAATAATGAAAATTGTGTGCAATTATAGTTTATACTCAATCAATTATCAAATTAAAAAATTATTGAAACGACTGGTGAAATGCACTTCGAATCTAAAAAAGATATCGGATTCATTTGAAAGTCGTTCATACTAATCTGAACAGCGATGACGGCTAATACCTCACATTTCCGTAGCTGCCTGAATAGAAGGATTGGTAGGCATAAAAAAAAAAGAGAAATAGAAAGAAAAGAAAAACGATCATTCTATTCCTGGACAAATCGAAAGTGGGACTACCGACATTTCTGCGGATTGGGGGACACGATGAGCACAAATCATTATTAACGACTGCTATAGCGCGACAGCCGTTGTACGTTTCGTGAAATATCGCAAGCGGCGGAGCTTTATTAAGCTGCTTTGATCTAACCTGCGGTCTGCGCTTGCCATGATTCGCGCGAATCACAATATTACTTCTATAGCATATTATACTCCGGTAGCCATGTTTTACTGTTGCACATTTTGCTATAATGCGTCAATAAACTTATCATATTGATAAAATGTCATTAGTTACGTCACGTAATTACGAGATGTAAAGTGTAAACACATTTAAATGCAAATTTCAGGTTCTAAACTATCCGTGAGATCATGCCTTAATAAACAGATGTTATTACATCTAATCAATGCATCGTTCTCTCATAAGATACGTGTAAATCTTTCGGATAGCTTCACGTCATAAAATTCAAATGATCATTATAATTTCAAGAATGGATTCTTGGACAATTTATTCGCGCGTTCAGGAAGGATGAATTATACGTGTATCAAAATAGTGAAAAGACTATGTTTAGCGAGTCGATGTTTTGGAAAAATTATATCATTATGCTTAAATAAAGAAAACAACTAAATATTTTTACTTAAGTAACAATTCTTTGGAAAATTGAGCCAGTCTTGAAAAAGACACGATACGTGTATCAAAATAGTGAAAGGACTATGTTTAGCGAGTCGATGTTTTGGAAAAATTATATCATTATACTTAAATAAAGAAAACAACTAAATATTTTTGCTTAAGTAACAATTCTTTGGAAAATTGAGCCAGTCTTGAAAAAAGAGTGTCTTAATCTTTAATACTCGTTTCTATCAGTATAGATTATTTTTAATTCAATTTAATTTCTCAGTTCAATCAACTCTTTATTTCTTCTAGTTCTAAGAATTAGAAAAAGAATAAGTTGAACCGAGATTAAAGTTAATCTACATTGGTAGGAACGATCATAAGAGTGAGGTTTTTCACTCTGCAGAGTGAGATTCACTCTAAAAGTTACTTAGAGAGTATACAATCATTAAAATTCGTAGCTGCACAATCGATTATTTGATACAGCGTGATCGATGGCTCAATCTTTAATGCTCGTTTCTATCACACAGTGTAGATTATTTTTAATTCAATTTAATTTCTCCGTTCAATTAACTCTTTATTTCTTCTAGTTCTAAGAATTAGAAAAAGAATAAGTTGAACTGAGATTAAAGTTAATCTACATTGGTAGAAACGATCATAAGAGTGAGGTTTTTCACTCTGCAGAGTGAGATTCACTCTAAAAGTTTTAGAGAGTATACAATCATTAAAATTCGTAGCTGCACAATCGATTATTTGATACAGCGTGATCGCAAGTCGCGAAACGTTGTAATTCTTTGGTAGCCAATCGTTGGAATCCTCATCTACCTATTTACCTTATATCATACCAAGCCATAAAGGATCGTCTATTCACATACACGGGGAAAGGAAGAAGGGTAGACGGAGTCGTTCGAGGAAGGTGGAGAGACGCAAGAGAATTCCGAATTTCACGGAATCGCCGCGACCGCCTCGCAGTCTCGCGCAGCAGCGGGAATAATTCAAGGTAGAAGGCCGCATCGATTTCGTGGATAGGCGTCCTATCCGTGGCGAGATGCTGAGGCCGCCGGTCTCGGTTTATAATAAGGCGCTATAACACGCCGAGGTTCTCTCTCTCTCTCTCTCTCGCGCGCGCGCGCAGGTGTAAGGAGGTGTCCAGCACCTTAAGGCTTCCAGTAGGGTCGAACGGAGCGGCATATTTCATCCATTGTCGCCCCTCAACTCCGGCGGCGGCACTTTTCAACTTTTTATAGAGATTTTTATACCGCTATATCTATACCGTCTCTCTACGCACGGCTGCATGAGGGAGAGAAAGAGAGAGAGAGAGAATCTGTCCGGGGAGAAGCCGCGAGGAAGCGAGAGAGAAACCGCGGCGAGTGAGAGGAGAGCGCAGGACGCGGAACGAGGGGGAGGGTTCGCCCCATCGTGCCTGAATATGAATATAATAATGAGAACGGGTTTCGTCGTCGTTCCGCTTCTCCGCTTCTCGTCCTTCGGCTTCGCTCACGAGATTTCTTCTCTCGCAGCGACGAGTCGCTTCTCTCCGCTCTCCTCAACCTCTCCGGGCTTTTTCTGCTCTCCGCTCCTACCCTCGTCCTCGCCCGCGCGATTCCTGCGGAACGCGTACGCGCCGTTTATAAGTATCCGCGCTCGGCGGTGACAACAACAAAACCGGACGCGTGTCATTGCGCCTGCTAAATTCCCTCCTCGCGTCTCCACCGCGTCTCGCGTCAATGTCGCGGCCGCAGGATCTCTCTGACGCGAATCGATCCGCCATCGGTTGTTCAACGTCAGTGTGGACGTCGCACCTGCTAATGTATCCTTCTGCTGCCGTGCGAGCTGTATCGTAAAAGTAAGTGGTTGCAGTTGTAAGAACTGACCAATTACAGTCGAATATTCTCCTCGTATTTGACTGTGATTGGTCAATTCTTACACCTACAACCACTTACGTTACTTGTACTTAATTATGCTTACGGCTATATCATTCTTAGGCCCGGTTGCACCAACGTTACTTTGATTTTAAGCGAGACTCAAAATTCTCTCTATCTCTTCCTTTCTTTCGGCTTTAAAGAGAGAAAGCGAGAGTTTTAGGCTTCGCTTGAAGTTAAAGTACATTGGTACAATCGGGCCTAAGAATGATATAGCCGTAAACGTAATTAAGTTAAGTAATATAAGTGGTTATAGGTGTAAGAATTGACCAATCACGGTCAAATACGAGGAGTATATTTGACTGTGATTGGTCAGTTCTTACAACTGCAACCACTTACAATTACGCTTACGAAATTGGAGAATGGATTTAAAGCTCATTCTGCAATTGCGTAAGTGTGCGTAGTTTTAAGAATTGACCAATCACAATCGAATATTTTCCTCATATTTGACTATGATTGATCAATTTTTGCAACCACTTACAACTACGCTTATGCAATTGCAGACTGGATTTAAGAGTCGCGTGTAAGAGCAGCGAGATCTCTCACCGCGAACGAGTTCCCGACGGTGCATTGGCGCGATTTCCCTCGCGTTGCTTTCTTTTTCGTTATTAACATCGCGCATGCAGAGTGCTCGCACAGTAACCGTCCGTTTACCTCTAATGCTTTCATGTTTCCATTAGAAAGACGGTAAAAGAAGATCTGATATTTAAACAAATTCGCATTCAAATGAAAATCGTGTAACATCAAAATTGTGCTGTGTCTTTTAGGCGTTGTCTACAATACGCGAAGTAAGTTTGGTTTAAGAAGTAAGAGTAAGAAATTGACCAATCACAGTCGATTATTTTTTTCAGAATCGACTGTGATTGGTCAATTTCTTACTCTTACTTCTTAAACCAAGCTTACTTCGCGTTTGTAGACAACGCCTAATGTTGTTATTTTACATGCGATTTTATTGGGCTATAAGAAAATAGTTTTCTATGCATCATAGAAAGAATGATTTTGCTGAAATATCTAAAAGTTTAACTAAATATAGATCTGAAAATAATTTTGAATCATCAAAATAATGTAGAACGCTTAAATGTTGATGACAATGCTGTAAAAAATTTTAACATTCTAATGTAATATAATAAGCAATCAGTTTAGGCATTTTATATAATTATTTTGATGATCCAAACAAAATTATTTTCAGATCTGTATATGTATAGTTAAATTTTTGAATTTAATTTTCAGCAATTCTGTCTTTTTTCTTCATAACGCAGTACGTTTCGAGACAAGAGAATTTATACATTACATACAAACAACTGTTCATTTAATGTATATCATAATCTTTCGAAGATTAAAGAAACATGTGTTTCATGGTGCATACGCAAACGCGAGGGATGCGAGGATTAGATGCGGTTAGAGAACACAGTCGATTAAAAAAAATGCATCTGTATTCTGTTTCAAAGTCCTTGACAATCCGATGTTACATTTAATATTGGATGGTTAATTCTTTCTAATTAGATACAGCTGTCCATCTACACGGCGATACATCTGTATCCAATACAATTATAAAACTAACACCACTTGTGCCACATACGATAAGATTACCGGATGCACCAAAGTACCAAGAAAATTCTCTTGAAAACTCTACAAATATTCTTTATTAGATAAACAGTCAATATGTCTAGTAAATTCCTTACACGATGAATAAAATATTAGTTCATGAGATTAGCCTTAATGTAATTAGATTTTCTTATAAGCGCATTTCCCGTGTCGCATTCTATGTGTATTCATTTACGGTATTCGATAATGTTCAGAATGAAAAATACTTCATTTTTCAAGTCCCTATCGTGGAGATTGTCTTATCTTATCTTTTGTATGCATATGCAATAGGATGTTGTATCACATTTAATATTATTGAACATATAATAAGCGGAAGATAAATGTATATTATTTTAAAGAAAATAATCATTTATTCTTGTTTCTTTTCAAATTAATTCATTTCAATTACTTGTTATTCTTATATCCAATCAATATACTTTCTTTAAACTGCAAATGTTACAATTCTTTTTTATTTCAATCACATTCATCTATAATACGACATGTTATTGACGTTCTTATAATTGGTTTCAAGAATATTCTGTCGTCGCTGTTCATAAACATTTTACATACGGACACAACTAAGGAACACTCGTGAACACATTTACGTTTATTTTGTACATATACATTGATAATACGATTCTAGTTAAAAAGCTAATGCTGAAATTACTGCACAGACGTTCGTGTCGTAAGGTCGCGTTTTGAAAAACTACACACTTGCCATAAATGCGAAATAATGAATCGTCTCATTAAATTTCGCACGCGCGACATTCGATAGAACGGAGAACCAGTTCGGAGAGTTCTCCTTTTTATTCTCAGGAGAAGCAACGGCTTCTCAGGAGCTCCCCATCAATTAATTACCCGATTAATCAACGTCGAAGCCGATGTCGCATCGTAGGTATGTATATGCATCGCAGCTTCCCACAATCGGCGAACGTTCGCAAAAGCACAGAGACTTCCGAGAGAAAGAGAAAGGAGGGGAAGGGGGAGAGAGGGGGGGGTGCTATATATACTTCTCTCTCTCTCTCTCTCTCTCTCTCTCTCTCTCTCTCTCTGTCTCTTTCTTTTCTCAGGTTTAGACCGTAAACCGCAAGTACTAATGATCAGCGAAAAAGGGGAAAAGATACGCTCTCTTTTCCGCAAAGATAACGAAAATCAAAAGGAGTCAGCGGAATTAATCAAAGAGAAAGAAAAAGAAAGAGAGAGAGAGAGAGAGGGATATTGTGAGAAAATGGAGAACCGGGAAGAAAGAGAGGCGATGGTACGGAGTGAGAGTGAGAAGAAAGAAGAAGCAAGGAATGTTGTACACAAAGGTGTTGAGGCCGAATAGCAGCGAGAGAGCAAGAGAGTCGAAGAAAAAGCCGCCGGGAAAAAGATACGGCCGCGTATAGGTATATACAGGAGAGAACGAGTGCGATTCTCTCCGATAGGAGAGAAAGAGAGAAAAGGGGAGTGAGAAAGAGAGCGCGCGGGAAAGGGTCGAAGCGTGAGGAGCTTGCTTCATCGCGGCGGAGAGATGCGTGTGTACGGTTATCGATATATTACGGGGGGGGTGGGGGGAGGCGGTAGGGACGCGTCGGTGTGCGTGCAAAAGGGTGAAAAGGAGGGACATATTTTATATTTATGGGTATTTGCCGCTACTGTGCTCTCGCGCCGGCGGCTTGCGGCAGAGAGCTAACCGACCTCCCTCTTTTTCCTCTTCTTATTCCCTCCTCCTCCTCCTCCTCCTCCACCTCCTCACTTCTTCTCTCTCCTTCAGCACGCCGGACTGTGCTCTATCCCGTTCCCGCTGCCGTTCTCTCGAGCATCTCCGTTCCCGTCGCGGGGTCCTCAGTGCAGGACGCGCAAGCCGGCGGCCGGACCATGTGTCATCTCTCTGGTGCCATCCCATATTCCGTTCTTACCATGATATGCTCAAGGCTCGTTCCACGCTCACGTTGGATATCCTTTATAGGTGTGCGCGTTGTCCCACATCTATATATAGACGCGGGGTGCCGTGTACGGGGTACAGCCAACATCATAAGAAAGGCTCCCGAGGACTGTTGTCGTGGTTGAGGCACTTCGCGTTTATGTCGAAAGTTTTTCGCATAGTCTCGATTGGAAAATCCTCGGTTAGATACGGGATATACCGCGATTCCCTCGGATAGAATCGTGGGCGTTGAATAATGCAATTGGGAGAAACCCCCCCAGACACCGATGGTGTAAAACTCTTCTTGATATCTGACCATCTATAAAGATTCTTTACGTAGACCTTCAGATTTCTCGCTCCTAATGACCTAATCCTTTCCTTATGACGCAAATATAAACGTGTCGCGATAAAACACATGGGAGGATGAGTTCATTTTGAATTATTCCGAAACCAATCAATTTTCTGCATTGTGACACATAAATCTAAAGATATGGAAATTCGAAATGAATAAAATTAATACAGTAGAGAGAGAGAGAGAGGGGGGGGGAGGGAGAGAGAGAGTTCTACGAGACGTAGTTAGGCGCGCAGTCTATTATTCATTATAAATACAACGCAATAAATATACAGAATTAATTAGGTGCCAATAGCTATCACTTAAAAGATCTGTTGGCAGTTAATTTCGAATATACGCGTGTTTATTTTCGGCATACCGAAGCCAATCAGCCTGGGAACGATTATGTAATCGCATTACTATGTAAGCCGAGAAACAGCACGGATCGGAGACCTAGTCGGACATATGTACGTGTATGTGCTAATCAGTATCCTGAGCAAGGTTAATTCCAATAGTTACTTTGTTTACTATTGTTATCTTCCTTCCTCTCTATATTAACAAGTTCTGCAACGAATAATTCATAAATTTGACTACATAAGTCAAAAATATGCGCCATCAATATATTCACACACACGGCTGGTATTTTTATCTTATTATTAAACTCCTGTATCGTATCTCAGGAATTAAAATCAGAGACTCATGTTTATTCGTTCTATTCTTTAGCGTTAAATTATCAAGTTTCATTAATGTACTATCAAGATTGCATTGAATATTGTCTCAAGAGTGGAACATACACGAGAGAAAAGGACAATTTAAGTACTTGAAAATTTAGTTAAATATGGAACTGAAAATTTTGTTAAAACATGAAAATAATTATGTAGGACGCTCAAACTGGTTGCTACAATGTCAAAACTTTTTGTCGCATTGCTCATCATGCTTGAGATTTCTATGTAATTATTTCGATGATCCAATTAAATTATTTTCAGATGTGTATGTTTAGCTAAAATTTTCGACACTGCCTAATTTCTTCACTCTAGTAACTTCAAAAGAGAAGATATCTATATCTCCCAGAGTACAAAAGTACAAGAGTGGAGATATCTCTTGGATAAGAGATATCCGCAACTTATCTAAAAGTGAAGAAAACATTAGACCTGGTTTTTCATTATCTGGTTTAACTTGTACACTGTTAGAAATGTTCTTAAATTTCATTAACTTTTAAGTTACATAATTGAATTTAATTTAAATTTAATTTCATGACACATTAATGTATTTGTACACTGAGAGAAATGTTTTGTACCAATAACCAAAGTTTTGTTACTGACACAAAAACTATTTGTTGATATATGATCAATAAAACCGTTGATTACTACGACAATATTAATTTGTTGAATTTATTAACTAAACTAATCATTTAATGGTACAAAACTGTTTTGTATGATGTTTATAGATCTTTTGTAATTAGAAATAGAACATTTTGTTACCGGAACAAAATGAATAATATATAAGTATCTCTCACAGAGTGATTATATTTGGCGTTTAATTTCCTTAGCTTAGCAAAAATATATATAGATTTAGAGCAATTGAGATTACTAATAGCTCTGAAAAAATAGTTAGGTACCATGATTGATCATGGTGTGGCGAGAACCGAGAAGTCCACGAGATTAGTCTCTAATCGTCTCACCATGATTTATCATGGTGTGGCGAGAACCGAGAAGTCCACGAGATTAGTCTCTAATCGTCTCGGCTATATTTATAGAGGTAGACGTTGAATTTCTCTTACGAGAAGACACGCCATCTCTGATAGCTCTGCGAAACACTCCTTGCTCTATCAGTGGATTATTTTGTTGAA
>NW_017300267.1:1125994-1180425 GCF_001594075.2 Trachymyrmex cornetzi
AATAATCGGCCATTTGTGAATAATTCTCTTTTTTTGTTATCAATACTATATCTTTTCTTTCAGTGTAACTAAAAAGTATATTTATGTACATGTACATAAAATTTAATGTATTTTTCATGAAAATTTATGAAATTTAATGTACACGTTCATTACATTTAAGTAACTACTATAACTTAATTTTCAGTTAAATCATTCATTACTTTTAATTTCGTTCATAACCACCAGCTTCATTTACATGTAAAGGAAGCTCGTGGTTACATTTCTAACAGTGTAGTTTAGACTTAACCTCACTTGACTTAATAATGTAAAAATTGTGTTTTTCTAGCTATAATTAATCACTAAACCAATTAACTTTAAAAGTTATTTACCACAAAACTATTAATTTAGTGATTAACGACAGATAAAAAAAAACAATTTTACGTTATCATCAGGTTAAGTCTAACCACAAATTAACTAGGAAATGAAAAATCAGGCCTTAGTAAAATCGTTCCTTCCATTTGTCGCGTAAGGAATATTAATATGCTTCTAAAGATATAAGGATAATGTAAATATTTGCCAAAGAGGGATGTCATATTAGTAGATATGACTATACAATAATCTTCTCGGCAGAGATCCCAGTAGTGTGAACGCGATTTCCTACGAAGACTGTACGTTTGTTGGAGTCATCGCCGGCAGCGGCACCTTCGTCCTCCCCCCATCTTCCCCGTCTTCCTTTCTATTTCGATTGCTCTTCTTCCCCGTGCTCTTTTACTTTTTGCATACGTTTGCCGAAGAATTTACGAGCGTAGTTTGTGACCCGAGCCACCGGGTGCCTCATCCCTTAATTAAGGATTGTGCCACCGATGTGCCGTCCCCTACGTGGATACGTCTCTTCTTCGCGCCGCAATGGTGCTGGCAACCTTGACCTCCCTCCGACCTGCGTGCGAAACGCAGATTGGAGAACGGGTTGCAGAACAGTCTACTCCAATCTTTATTTGACAATAGTTTATACCTACGTTGCTTATAATTATTTATTTTGGCGAACACGCCAAAATATTCACTTGTAAAATTTTGTTTTAAAGCATATAAGGGATTTGGAACTGTTCGTGGGAAACTTTATGTTAGTAAATTAAATACAGTATCGCCAGTTTAAATTTGGAAATGCTCTAAAAGTTAAGAATGTGGATTATTCGAATTGATAATTGAAGATACTCGTAAATTACATTTTCACATTAATGGTATTACATTGTTCAACGCAAAGAGAGCTAAAGAAATAAAAAAAAAGATGAACACTTGGGTACAATTTCCTAATAAAATAACATTAACCATTTGTTTGTGGAAGATAAACTGGGCGTATAGTAATGGCATCTCTTCTGAGACGCTCCGCGTTCCTCCGTCAACGAGTGGCTACTCGCGTGATTCGAATGATTGAATTATATCAGTATGCGAATCGCTTACCCATCGCCCACGCATCATCCAGCCAGTCAGTACTCGCTCGAGAAGATCGAGCGAGAAAGGAGATCGTGTCGAGCACACCGAGCGTGGATCCTTAATGCGGAGCGACTACGGGCGACGAACCGTGAGCGCCCCGTCTAATGCCTTCTAAAAGCATCCTCCGACGCTCAGGCATGCGGGGGATGAAGTAAGGGTGGTTTGGACGAGAGAAAATACGGGAAGCATTAGCGCGCGCGGTTTCGAGGAGTGAAGTGAAAGCGGAATTCGAAGAAACGAGTAGGAGGTCGGGGCAGAGACGGGAGAAAATAGCGTGCGGAAGCATTGTAAAGTAATTTGCCAAGGCGTGTCCAGGAAGAATCGAGAAGTCCTTACTTCCTTCGTCCCCTCTCGTTCTCGTGACGTGATCTCGGCAAGAAAGGAGAGGAGAGGAAACGGGCACGACGCCCCGACCATTACCGGCGCGACGCCGCCACCCATGGCTGTCGGACGGATGGATGAATGGATGGGCGGATATGCCGCGTAGTGATGGTTTACCGAAGGGGTGGCTTTATTACGCTCGTCGGTTTTCGGCTCGCCCGGGCGTGAAACGTTCAAAGATCGCACCAGCGGTGACGATTTTGAGGAGGGTTGGCTGCGACACGAAAGAGGCACGGTGAAAAATTGCGGCGTGTGCCCCAGATGCGGTTTGCGGTATTTCGAATCGTTCTATGTATCAATACGTTTTACATTTCTATATTGTTTACGATTCTATATTGTAAGCACACATATATATATAAAACAAGATATTTGAATAAAATATTTACATGAATATCTTCTTGATCAACAGTATTTAATTCTTAAGTTTCTGATAGAAAGTAGAAGTTTAATAGAAATCTAATAGAAGTTTCTAATAGATTTTGAAAACTCTTTATATTTTATTTGTTTGCATCAACTTGTTGAAGCGAGAAAATACGTAATAAAAACTCTTGCAAAATATATTAAAATAGAAATATTTTTCAATAAAACAACATTTGCATTTGATAGAGTATACTTGTAAAATGTACTGAAACTCTCTCCTTTTCAAAATAGAATAACATAATATTTATCTCAATTCAACAACTGTCATGTATATAGCTCGTTTCGTTTTTTGGTTAGGTACAGCTCAATTTCAAATAAATGATTATTTATCGATTACTGAAACACAAGAGGAGTTTTTGATACGTTTTACAAATGTAGTCTACCAACTGCAAATATTGTTTTATCAAAAAAACATTTATATTTTCATGTCGGTATTTTTTAATGTAATAATGTTTGTAAGAAATTTCTTCATGTATTTTTCTTGCTTCTGACGTCACAATCCACCGCAGGGAGTAAGCAGGAAAGAACTTTAAATTATTATATATTATCTTTATCCTATATCTGCATCAAACTATAATGGGTCGATAAAAAGTGCTGCGAGAGAATATATTAAATTAAAAACTTGTAATTAAAAATTTATATTAAACTTCCGATATTTTAGTTTATAATACCGATTATTATAAAGTTTATAGTATTATAAAGTTTAGCAATTTTTTGTTAAATGATCTTTAAAGAACAGAACACAGCAACATGAAATTAAATTCGTGTTATCGTGTCATATTATGTTTATAGGACATTGTGTATACTTCTTTCGAACATCTGCAATAAAGCAGAATTCACAAATGCAAAATTCCGCTTATCTCGAAGGTCGTTTCCTCGACGTTTCGAAGATGTCGAAATTTATCCTCGGTTTCGTCAGTATCCTCTCTTCAAAATCTCGTGTCTACAACACGCCTTCGTCCGTCCTTTTTGCTACCGCTACATTTTCGCCGAAAGTACCTATGGACGTATGAAAGCGCTCGTCGAACCGTTAAGTGATGCAAGGTACAAAAAGGTTCATTCAGGAAACGACAACTAGAACAGCTCTTCAAAAGGGCGGGAGGACGTACGAGACATGTTAAGTAGCCGACTCGCACCGCAGGCGTCGGTCGTCAAGGGTCGCAGTCCAGCAGAGATTGGATCGCCCAGTTTACATCGTTTTTCCGCTAAAGAAAACCGCAAAAATGCCAATAATCTCAGCTGGATTCTAACGGTTGCTCCGCCTGACAAAATGTCTTTTTCCCTTAGGCAACTGTCCAGGTTTCTGGTTGCTATAACGTGAACAATTTTAAGACGATAACGAGAAAATTATTGGTAAATGTTATTATGATTCTACGAAAAAGTATAGATTTCGGAAATGGTGCACATAAAAAGACAAAGACATGGGATCAATAGACAAAATGACACGGAATCATTGCCGGAATCGTATTCCAACTTAATACAGTCTCTTTCCCCTTCCTAAATATTTTCCTTATTCCCCTTCCAGTTTTACATCCTTTTGGTTTCTATTTGTCCTCTCGGTTATTGTATTGCTTTGCATAGTCTTGAGCAGGTCTTGCTAGTTCTCCTAACGAATTAATTCTCAGTGACAGTACCACTGCAAATTGCTCCATAATTTTTAACAGTGAAAAAATTTTTATGTACTACCATCCTCTTTTGCATTATTTTACTCTTCATTTGTAAGTAAGATATAATTTTTGTTTTTTAGTTTTTGTTTTAATGATTTAATTTCAAGTTCTACAGAATTTTGTTTATCTTACCATTACGCGTATTTCATACTAAATTTTAGATGTTCGTTTCTTTATTTTACCTATTGACGCAAAAAATAAATATATTTATAATATTGGACAATACGGAGGTAACACGACTACAGTAACATTTCGTTTCTTAAATTGGTTTTGAGAGAGGCAACTTTTACAAATTGACATCTTGCACATGGAGGGAGAGAGGAGCAAAGGATGGAAAAAAATCTTTTTAATGACTTAACAAGTAAAAGCGTACATACATCAGCGAATTGTTTTATATTATTTTTTTGTTCATTTTATAACTTTTATAATATTTAAAGTGTGGTGGAGAGAGGTAACTTTTATAAATGGATCTTACGCATTGAGAGAGAGAGAGAGAGAGAGAGAGGAGCAAAGGAGGGGAAAAAATCTTTGTAACGACTTAACAGTAAAGTGTACATACTTCAGCGAATTTTAAAATATTATTTGTTCAGTTTATAATTTCTTTAACGTTTAATAATTTGTCAACATTGAAAATGACCCGATCGGCGTCGAAACGTTTGTGTGTTTTTTTATCTCTTAAAATGTAACTTTCCTTTAATATATTCCTTCGTTTTTCTAAAATCTTGTTTTTGTTATATTGGCTCGTTGCCCTACTGATCTTGTTTATATAATTATTTATATTATTATTGGTATTATTAGTATTATTAGTGTTATTTATATTATTATTAGAGGTCTGTAAAAAAAACGTAACATTAGAATTTTAGACTCGAATTAATGAAAAATGGGAAAAACATTTTTTAAATTTACTAATTTACAAAAATTCATATTTAATTCATCCACTATTACGCATCATATATATGTAACGTAATGATTCATGAAAACTCGATATCAGAGAAAGAGAGAGCGAGAGAGAGAGAGAGAGAGAGAGAGAGAGAGAGAGAGAGAGAGAGAGAGAGAGAATATTCTATATATCATATGCGGGTATATGCAAAAGAGATCATCATGTTTCCATAAGAAACTACCGACTAGATAAGAAGTCAAACCTAATAACTTGTATAACAATTATATGAGCCTTTTATTTTGAAAGTGACCTAAGTCCATTAAAAAAAAAAAAAATGTTGTAATAATCCATTCCTTTCATCCTAGTAAAATTATGTGATATTTAGAGAAAGAAAATGTAAACACGTCAAATAGATTTAAAATTACTGCTTATTGTTTGTTTATTATTATTGTTATTGGGTAAATAATTTATGCAATAGACAAAAAATATGATTAGAAAAAAAATGTACTCTTACAGAAAAATATTATTTATATTCTTCAAAATTCTTGAAGTTGTAGTAATAGTAAATGTTATAATTTATAGTCGTTATTCCTTAGAGTGTTCAAGTTTACATGTCAATGTTATAATTTATAGTCGTTATTCCTTAGAGTATTCAAGTGTACATGTCAATTTTACGATTTACCTTTGTCTTCTAATATTTAATAAGATCATTTTCCATTAAATATTCTTCGAATTTTAATATTTTGAGGACCATGCAACAATTTTCTTAAATTATTCCTAAAATGATGTAAATTTTATCCATAAAATTATCAGTCTTCTACATTTCATTAATTCCGTGATAATAGATTTTTTTCAATGGCACGACGGTAGGGAATATATTAAAAAATTATATATATTATAATAAATTATATCTTCTTTCTTTGTTTTTGAGAATCTTGAATAAAGAAAAACATTTTTTTAATTAATTTCTACTAATTTTGTTACACACATTTGCGACTTATATCGTCAAGATAATAGCGAACTTTGTTTTCTTGATATTTAAAAATTTGCGAATTGAAATATTGTAGCAAGATAGAAAAATAAGTAAAAAAGTAATTTGTAAATTTTTCTCTTAAGCGATAGTTTTTGAGATAATAAAGGTTTAAATATGATTTACAAACTATGTTTAAAGCCACTTGTTTGTGTATTAAATGTCCATGAGTCGCGTATACGGTAGCAGTAGTGAGCGCTGATGAGCGCGCACTTCAGCGCGTTGATTAATACTCACAAGTGACTATCCACAAACGTAGTCTGTAATTTGCCATATTTAAATTCTTATATCCCAGAAACTATTGTTTAAAATAAAAGTTTACAAATAACTTTTCTCCTTAATTTTTCGACAACTTTCTTTCGTTATAGTATTTGAAATCGCGAATTTTGGGACACCCTGTATAGATACACTCTTTCCATTAATAGTCTGTTATTGACACTTGTTAATAAAAAGACATTTATATTCGAAGCATCTACTATTAATGTTACAAGAAGCTGCAAAGCGGATACAATTTATATTTTACCGCAGCAAATGTTTTTGCACATTATTTATCACTAAACGTTCTTCATTAGCTTCGACCAGTTTTCGACGTGACAAGGAAATATTTTAAGAATCATGCAAATCGACGAACACTTCATGGCCGATCGCAAATCGCGAGCCGATTCGTCGCCGTTGCTGACAACGACGACAACGACGATAACGGCGTCGCGGTTGTCCGGATGGAAACCGGTTTGATTTCGAGCTCACCATAAGACGCGTGTAAGACGCCTGCTCAATTATTCCACCGTAAATCTGAGCGGCAACGAACCCCCGTCACTGAAGCGATCCTGAGTGCAAGAGTCGGCGCGAGAGGAATCGTTCTGGTTGATTTAGCGAGCCGCCGATAATTGAATATCTGGATAAGAACTAGATAACAGTTATCATTGCGCATTGCACCCGTTTACTTTGACGATTCTTAGAACATTGTCTTTTGCAATGTGCAACAGATGTTCCTTATACAGCACAGATCTTTAAAAATATGTCCTAGTAAGAACGTTCCCACAGACATCACAGGATGTCGTGTGCTGTGCGGGTTCAAAGTGGCCAACACGAGTGAGCGCTTCTATTCGCGTTATTGCTTTTTGTGTCCAGTCAGATGGTTATCTAAACAAAGAACGCTGGAATTCTCGAAAAATTTGGTTGGAAAACACGAATCCAGTATTTTAATTCTTCCAGTGTTCATAACGAACCTGGTGCATTCATGGAAACTGCAGAAACTGTGTTCTATTTTTTGACATGGGCTACAACATGTCTATTCAGGGATATGCCTAAGGGACTGTTACCTGCCAAATTCCACACGAGTACCGCTATTTCGTTACCGTTATATAGCGTTTTTGAAAGAAATCATTTTCCTATGCATTTAATAAGAAGATTTATAGTTATATGTATGAGAAAAAAATTTAACAGAAAATTGGATTAATGAATCATACGCAATATATGAATAATATATGTAAATAAATGTTTTTAAATAATTTTCTTAAGAGTTACGCCTGTAATATTTTTTATGTATTTTCAGATGATTAAAAAATTTGTTTATGTACTTATCAATCATTATCTGCTATCAGTATCGCTTTATAAAACGATGTATTTTCTTTTTCTTTTATATTTCTAATAATATATAAAAAACACTGGAAATAATGTATCTATTTGTATCCTTATGACAATGACAGACATATAAATCGACGACAAATCAATGTGTACGTCTCGAATAAGATAATTTTGTCAATGGCAATGTACATTTATATTTCCTACCATATTACTCGAATATTTCTTTACTTTGCTTATTTTTACTAGATCAAATCAACAGGACATCAATCTCCATCTTCCTATGATAAATTGATACAAATCTCGCTAGACACATCTCGCTAGACTAGACCTCACTTAGAGTCACGCTGATACATGAATGAAATTCGGAACTACGAGCGACTTCCCACTGAATGATCTGAGATAAGTGACTTAGATTCTCCCGCATCTCGATAACGCCTTTTAACGAAATCCCTTAGCACGACTTAGCTGAATCACCTGATCGTGAAGGGCACTCCGGCACCTCGGGCAGGAAATATAAATTAATTCGGGCCGTTTTGAGGGGCGAAAGTCGTGACGTAGTAGAGGGTGGGCCTCCATTCAGGGCTCCATTCATTCGTTTTCTAGCAGGACTATAAATCCTACGTTCTCAGATTCATTGTCCAGTTCGACGATCCCTTCGTGAGAACCGGACGTATGGGCACTTTTCTCGCGTATCTATTTAATCCTTCGCGCACTTGTGATAAAATGTAACGTATTCGATTACAAAGTAATAATGATAATAATACGAACAACGCGATTGTATTTATGGTCTGAAGAGAATAATGCAAATTTTGTAATTTAAAAGATAACATCTGTACAAAATATATTTTAAAATTTTAAACAGGTACTTTAAAAACTTGGGTAAAAAAATGTTTAGCTATGCAACTGAAATATTTAGTTGTTTCACATATCCTTCAATAAAGTAATTAATCTTATTGAATTTTAAAGAGTATTTTATCACGTTTGTCCACATCAATGGCGCGTCGCTTTAGTTTCAATTTTTGAAAAATATCGACGTCTAAAAGTAGATGGAAAACAAATTGCATAAGCTTCGCCAGAATTACTACCGCGTCAAGGGAATTTCTTTCCCGTCACAATTCGCAGATAAAATCTCGGTATTCTATTAGCGGTCCGAGTGGAGACCGATCTTAGTCATCTCCGTACCAATAAACGAGTCGTTTGTCGGTAATTAACTATGCTGGGAGATAATAGGAGTCTCTAGAGAGGCAGTCATGGGGAATATCCGTGAAGACTTTACCGCGGTCTGTTAGAATGAAGAGTCGTTTCCTGTCGATATTCACTGTTCTTCTCGCACGTCATGATGTACACGTGGTGCAATACGCGCTACAGAGAAAAGGGCGATTTAATCCCATTGGGAGTGCTAATCTTTGCGCGCAGGAAATTCCCCTCCCACTCTGTCAAAACCTCATAAACCCCACGACGGACAGTAACAATAGTCGGATCGCGCCACCAACCGTGAAAATAGCCCGGACGATATGTCAGGCCCTAGCTCTCCCTATCACCATTTTTCACAGCCGCCAATTTGTCGCCATCGAAAAAATTTCTATAAGTGGCTTCTATGGCACAATTGTGGAATATCTTTTATAATTTTCTTCTTTTCTTGTGCAAGAAATTATTTTATTTTAATCGCGCGATATATGTTATTCTCTCAAGGCAACAAGTGCGATAAAACAAATAATGCAAAATTGTTTTACTATAAGTTACTATATGCATTTAATTCTAGAATGCTATCATTATTGAGCAATACAGTATTGCTATATCGATATGTAAATTTTACGTATATAAAGAACTATTAGGTGTTAAACTTAATTCCCGCCGTTTCTCCAAAATTGATTTGTTTCGGAGGGAAATACCTTAATCAAAGTATTATTAATAAAGTATTATTAATTAGTAATAAAGTACAAGATGGAGGAAATTACTTTGATTAAGGTATTCATTCATCTTCCCTTCGAAACAAATCAATTTTGGAGACGAAAAACGGCAGGAATTAAGTTTAACATCTAATAGAAGGTTGAAAGATATATTCATATGTGGACATCATTAGAACACTGCATTCTGCACGTACCTCGATCGAGTAAATAGTTTGCATTCCAAAATGTTAGTCTCGTATTATTTATAATATCTAAATACTAATTCAGAATACTATTTATAATTTATTAATCCTAGAATGCTATCGGTACACGGAGAGAATTTTTTCTTAGAGTTTATCCTGAAAATATGATAGTCGTGGGATAATATTGTATTTCGAAGAATTGTAATGTAAATCTCTCTCATTCATTAATAAAACTACAATAATATAAAATAAATATAAAATAAGTTTGATTAATTTTACTGAAGTGCACATAGTAAAAATCTTTAAAATATTGTATTGTATCAAAACTACTATACCTATTTTCAGGGTAAACTTTAAAAGAAAATTCTCTCCGTGTAGATAAATTTTACGTAGGAGTAAGCGAGGTCATTAAACTATGGTCAATATAGCTCCAGTAGGACTAGAGAGATCGACACTGACCTATGGAATTCGATACAATCATTAGGAGATCCAATCTGCTAAAAGCCAGAATAAGTGGAGATAAGCTAAAAAAAAATTCTGTTCATTTTATATATCTTAAAATGGTATTCTAATTGGTTCTTTAGTCCCTTATTACGAATGCATATCTGAATTTTGAGTTTACATACATTTATATATGGGGAGTCACATATAAGAAATATCCGTGAGCGAAACTGAAAGAAGTTTCTGAACGCGCGATTAGCCCTCTGGCATTTCTTCTTCTGAGCGCAGATAGAGAAACTTCTCAAAACCATCTCGACTCTCGGCCCACAGTCTCCGCGGTCTCCTTTTCAGAGGATATCGGAGACAGATTGGACAAGAGACGCGTGAGATGGAATCTAATCTAAAAATGTAGGAGGCATATCTGGAATTTGGAATTCCTTCTAACATATCTTTTAATGATTTATACTTTTGTTTGTTTCACAAAAAGAAAAAATATCTCGTCTACAAAGGTTAGCTATATTTGATTCAGAAACTCGTGTAGAAAATGCAGCTGTGAATCCAGCTGAGAGATTAAGACTACAAGTTTGTTTTTTATTTCTGCACTAGACTGCCACTAGAACATTCTTGTTTTTGTTAATATCAAACATTTCACTTCCAAAAGTGTACATTAGTTCAGCTACAGAAAACAGACTTAATATAAACATTTCGAATTTTACGTGCTTTTCACTTTGTAATTTAAGGGGAAATCTGAGGAGATTATATTTTCAATTGGGACGTCACATAATGTCAAAAATATCAAACATTGAATACTATGCTTGTACTATATATGACAGGTGGGAAAGTGCAACCTGTTGTGGGAAGACTCTGCAGTCAGCACTCGAAATCGCCTCGAATGCGATCGATTTCAGAGGTATACGACGTATCTGTTGCGCGCTCTGTTGTATCTTCATTCCCATTTTGACTGAATAAAAGACAAGGAAAAAGAACGAACGTTTCCCGTCGGCGGATCGAGCAGCAGTTCAAAAGGAATCGTCCGCCCGCCTCGAATATTCGAGCATGTCCGCGTGCTCGTCCAGGTCAGCTTTCGAGAAACGAGGCGATCGGACAGGTTGACGCGCGAGATGGAATCTGCGCCTTACGAGGGACGCCCGCAGAATGTATTCTACGTGTCGCCGATGTCAAACGGTTAAAAGGCTCCGAGACATGTCCGACCCGTGTATCGCGTCTATAGCGTCCTACGCCGATGTCATCCAAATTTCTCTGAAGACTTTCTACGAAGAGAATCGTCCCACTCCATGTACTTGCGACTTGCCACTTCTTTTGCAATTGCTATCTCTTTCTGTTACCATGGCGATTGTTGAAGAAATTTTTTTTATATTTAGTTTTTCGTAGTTTTGAAAGACACGACGAACTCTATCATCATACCGGCCTTCGATGCTGCGAAACTGTAACGAAAAATGAAGATCCATTGAAATGTCAAACCTATTTATCAAAGTATCTATAAGTTTGCTGAAGTCGGGTTATTTTTCTATATCGTAGTATTTTATACCTGAATCTTTCTATTTCTTTCCTTGTGGATCGATTCTTCTGACAGGTGAATGCTCTAGACACACTGTGTCGAGTTAGAATAATGTATTTGTCACACCTCAACCAAAGTCTCATGTCGTCACCATGTCACCACGATTTTTTGTATTCCCTTTATTTATCGTTCTCGTTATTTTGGCTGCCACGATTCTTGGTCGTACAAACACGTAATTCGATAGGGAATTGTCGGAAAAGTCGTATCGAGATAATCTCTAGCTTCGAATTTTAATATTCTTTTTATTTCCGAAAAAATCAAGATATTCTTCAAAACGTATATCGCAATACGGATAACTTCATTAAAAGCTCAACGATTATGATTATTCATATAATTATTTTTGTGTGTTCATCGATTTTATGAAAAGGATTAATAGGAACTAAATGATAATTCTAAATTTCGAATATTACAACCGAAGTTTTTTCAAGAAGACAATTTATACGTGAGAATATGTTCTCTATTGCTAGAATTAATCAATTCTTAATGCTAAATAGCTAGCTTAGATATATAAATTTCGAAACAAACAGACTGTAAAAATGGTAATATCTTAAAAACAGCACGAAAGCGTCCTCAGATCATTATTATTTCAAGTATCTCCTGAGAGTTTTGCTATTTCTATAGAGTTCGTGAACAGCTTTAAATATGTCTTATTTATACTCTTCTCTTTTCATGAAAAGTGCATTTCAAATTGGAATTTTAAATCCTCAATAGATATACTCTAACAATAAGAAGATCGTGTAAAAATAAACTATTTTGCCTCCTGTAATTAATCATTGACATTGTATAGCTGTCAAAACTTAGAAACATTTAGAAAGAATAAATTATTGGACATATTTCATTGAATTTAGATATTTCATCGATGTCCCAATGGAATACAGTTTCAAAAGGTGTTTGTGGGAATGCTGTTCGGAAACTAACACAATCGAAACGATCGTAAAAGTCAAGAGGTTCTGGAGCCATTTTCTAGAACGTATTTTGGCAAAATTTTACACAATATAAAAAATTATGAATGGAATTATATATCAGATTTGTAAATGAACGCGATTATTATCTAACTTGGAATGATATTTAATTTTCTTAAATTTTGAAATGTTTAATAAATAGAAATGTTAGTGAATGATGTCATTATTTTGCCACGGACTCAAAGTTTCAAAGATTTAAATGTTTTTTTGTATTTTATTGAAGTCTAAACACCTGAAAAGCATTGTTTCGTATATAATCTTTTTACGAATCTATAAGAGACTTGAATGGGATAATACATCAAGATTATCCAGATAAATTAAGATAATTAATAATACATCAAGATTATCCAGATAAATTAAGAAACAACAAAGTTATCTGTACTTGTTATCTGGATTATCTGCAGAAACATACAAACGAAGAAACGATGTAAGCTATGTTATGTGATATAAAATACTCAAATGAGATAATACACCAAAATGTTGATTGTCTGGACAGATCTGAGCAAATTAAGGAACAATAATACACTTTTGTATTCAAAATGATATAATGCCTAATTTCTTCACTTCTAGGTAAATTGCGGATAATCTTATCCAGGAGATATCCCCATTGTATTCTGGGAGATATCCCCATTGTATTCTGGGAGATATCTTTAAGATAAAGTCATCTGGAAGGGAAGAAATTGGGCATAAGTCATAGAAACTGCAAAACTAACAATTCAATTTTTTAATTCATTACCTAAAAATTTGTAGTATTTTATATTTGAATATCTGTGTTCGTACAGTTAATATAATAATGTAACAGCTATTAAAATATTAGTTATTACAAATAAGGAATGTCTCATAACTATTCTAACGTCGATTATACATTTAAAATTATATGAACTTCCCGGAGGAGGAATATTTCTTTTTCGCCACATGTGTATCTTTGAAGAAATTCGTGGTATAATATAGAAAGGAAGAAAAAAGAGAGAGGAGGAAGAAGGGGAGGAGTAGACCGTGACGGGGCCCGTTTACGTCAGTCTCTAAACAGACCGCGTTTACTCGTCGATCATCGGGAGCCTGGGTAAACAGCGTTTACAGGGCCCGCACAAACGAAACGCCAAATTGTAACAAACTGATCTATAACTAAATTACACGCTGTACCCGTCCCGTTTCGACGCCCTCCGCGCGCAGCTATATAAACACGTCAGCACGCCGCATTGTGTACGACTCCCGAATACGGAGATCGAAGCCGCCCATTGTTGCGTTCTCGCAGCGTTGAGAACGCGATCGCATCCCATTCTCTGGACGCGCGTCCTGCGTCCTCGTATGCGTGCGAATCCTGACGGCGAAAGCTCGGCGAATTCGACTTATAAATATGTGATGCTTTCTAATTGCAATATCCTTAGATACTTTCTTGCAACACGACGACACAAGTTGCGTTCCAATTGCATAATTATCGACTACGCATCCGTATTCAGCCCGAGATCTGCTTGAATCGGCTACTGTGTAAGCTTGCGTTTTCTAGTGACAAATAAATAGTTATTATATAACCACGGCGATTATAAACAAAAAAAGAAAACGTGGGAGAAATGGAAACGCAGTTTCAATTACCATCACGAATTAAAAAATACTAAGGCACATGGTATTGAAAGATAAATGTAATTCTATGCAAGATTCTATTCCAACTCACGATGCAATGTACACATATTAGTACACACTTTGTTTCAATTGAATCGTGCACAATGTTACACTTTATGCATTCCTGTGTTACATTAAATTTGTGGGAAAATGTGTTAAAACAATTAGAAGGCATCCGTATTATCTCTTCTGACTGTCGATAGCGCAACTTTACAGTTGTGGTAAAATGATGGCGTTGGAAAGAACTTACTTAATATTACATTACAAAAAGACAACAGTTCAGTCTTATTTTCTATAAATACGTATTTAAGAATATAGAGTAGTATGGCCGATTATATATAGATATATGTAGCAGAGAATATTAGAAGTAATTAAGCACACAGTCGCGAGTTTAGATACAAGATTAGAAGTATATATAGAGTACGAAGTATCCTCCGGGCGGCTCCGTTAATTTTTCCGTCGCTTATATTCATTCGTGTTTATAGAAGAAATAAAGAAACAGAAAGAAAAAGTCGAAGAAAAGAAGTAAGCGAAAAATATAATGTTCCTTTTTCTATCTTTTTTCTTTGTTTTTTCTCTTTGAACGTGTATTTATATAAAATCAAATTAAATATTTTCTTTGTAATATTATGTTAAGTTCTTCTCAACGCAATTATTTTACTATAACAGAGATTTTTCTTCAATTAATATATATAATCGCTAAAAATTTAATATATTAGAATCCACTGACTTTTCGAATGTCATATTGTAATGGTATCTTTTTTAAAATGTTATAGGAAATAAATTTTTTCTAAATTTTTATATAAATTTTCTCAAAAATTTTCTGTCGAGTTCTCTAGATTTTTTATTTGTTATATTCGTCATATACAAAAATATGTTTGTAAAACATCCAAAACGAAATCTTCGTATAGAATTCAAACACTTGTGTTGAAAATCAAATTCATTCGTGAAAATACATTAATCGTAAAGATCAATAATTAATGAGATTCTGTCATACACACGTCAATAAATGGCATTTGTAAAGTAAAGGATAAAGATTCCTTTGTGTGCTAACTTTTGTTCTCGAAATCGTATGAGCTTACGCGGCATTGGTAAAATTAAATGAAGCTCGCTAATCGCTATGTATAATCTCAGTTTTAGTTCTCAGCGATGATCCAGCAAAACATATGTTCGACACTTCGCGAATGCCAATCGATTTATAAGGAACCAGCTACCAACGCGGAAAATCTTGTTACTCAAAACATCATCTTATATTGTTTCTCGAATAGTCTTCGAGCGATTACACAAATTGGCACTGGCATTTTCACAGGAATTTCAAGAAACGGTTCACATACTCCTAATGCAGATCTGACAGTAAAAGAAGACAGTAACATAACAGAAATGTTACTTTCCAAACAGAATGCAACAGAAATGGCATTTTCGTTTACTTCAAATAATTTTCTTCAATAAGTCGATTTTGAATACCGATCGAATGAATGAATGGACATAATATGAAGCGAGTGGGCGAAAACATGCGAAAAACGACTACATAGGAATCATTCATTCATTGTAGCGACACACGTTCGGCAAATAATGAGATTACTACTTGCATCTCTGACTGAATCGGAGGCTCGTTATTCGATCGCATCCGGCCGAAGCCGGGAGTTTGGTAACGAGCTTTACATAGAAATGCGGGTGCACGGCATACCTGGCGATCAAAGGGCCGCGCTATTCACGCTTAACTCCCGATACTTAAAGAATCGTCAACGAGGCTTTTAACCCTTACCAAGGAGGTACGCGTTTCGACCGAACAATATTTTATCCCTGCATTCGGAAGCAAATGGGTGTGTCTATTTATAGATACACGGCTATCGATGATAATCCAAGCAAGGATCTCGAGCGAGATCTTTCGGTTTCGCCAATTAGGGCTCTTCTCTCTCAGAAAGCGCCAGAGGAGAATCCTCGAAAGAGATGAAAGACGAGATCAATATGAAGGAACGAAGGTATGTAATACCTAAGGGAGAAAGAGTCGCGGCGCTTCTTCTCGTTGGTGACACGGGACGGAGCCCAGTTAACGCGACCTTTAACCAATTCATAGGCTCGGGTTAAGCCAGGATTTGCGGCTTACACTGATGGTGTTTACCACCACTACGGGAGATTTAGCAGTTTCTGCGGCAGACCGGCCCTGGACCGCGCCATACCCCTCCGGGCCAGGTAGAAGTAGAGGTACGCTGTTTTGCGGAGGCGCGACAGACGCCATGCCGCTTTTCCGTCGCTTCGCCAAACTGGACTGCTACTAACCGTCACTTCATGTATCACCGGACGAACCGTATATTATTGAGCACAGTCGTGGCTTGAGAAATACTCTTGAGAAAATCGAGGTGGATGGTGAAAGACGGATGTAACTGTTAAAAGTTCGACGAAGAGACTTGGGAATTGAGATATTTATTTTTTAATACAATATCCAGTAAAATTTACATTTAATTTAAAGATTGAAAAAAGGACAAAAAAAAGGTTTTTTTCCCACTAATGGAAACGTAAAAAAACATTTCATTTTCACTGAAAAATAGGACTTTTACTTGAAAAACAACGATGTTCCCCACATTTTCAATAAAAACTAATAGTACCATCGTGTTCAGCAGGTCGAAATCTATAAGATTCACTGTTTTTTACGTTTCCATTAGTGGGGAAAAAACAGTCTTTTTATTGTTCTTTGAATAATATACAGGTTTGTTTTTTGACAGATCTCGAATTGGAACTTTCACACGTTTAAGAAACCAGCTTGTGAAAGGGTCAACTATAGGTATCCAAGGTTTGTGGGCGTCATGGCGCCATTAGCCTGGAGTATTTCTCGAGTCCCAAAAAGTCTGGTTATGGTGACAATAGTAACCGCTGTCACAACTACAATACCCCTGTCGTTTCTCACACAATAATGAATAAAGAAATCGTAGATCTTATCATGAGAGCTATCAAATAGGCTGTAAAGTTGCTTACTTCGGATCCAATTACGACCAAGTAGATTCGCGTGTACGGGCACGTTCCGTAATAGCGAGTGATAACGGAATACATCAACGGATGGCTATTCGATGAAAGGCATCGACGAGGTTAATTGGAGGCCTAGAAGAAGAATTATAATGGCGACGATGACGTACGGATACCGATAATTCGTTGTGTTACGAACATTTCGTAATGGTGCCGGACCGTATCTAATGGCCGGGATCCGTGGATACCCGGCGTACGTCGTCCTTTCACTTCTTTCCGGCGAGATTCTTCTCTCCCGGTAAGCAAGGGTACGTTACTTGGCCGTAAAAATATACCGCTATTCCGTGAAAGACCTACCGATTGCCCTTTATTGCCAATTGTTAGTCGCACCGTTACGCGCGAGTCATACTTTGAATATCCACACACACACGAGGTTAGATCTTGGAATTTTTTAATGCCACGATTACAACATTTTGATTAAGTACTCATAGACGTTTCACGCGCGAGGAAGCATACCTCATGCGCAATGAACATGCGAGTAACGTTAACCGCGCACTCAGCGCGAGGGATAATGCTTAAATCTCATAATTATTTAATTTATCGGCTCAACCTGACGGACTAATAAATCAATGTTACTTTAGAATTAAATAATATACAGACTGTCAAATTAAAGTGCATCCTTTACAATACTCAAACAGTAATAAATCATAGAATAAGTCGTGTGTTATTATCGACTCGTAGGGAGATTAGACAATAATTGATAACGCTTTGTGCTCCCGTATCGTACAACGCGGTATTTTATGATCTTTACGGTATTTTAGCAAAGCCGTCATGTGCTTAATGCGACATTATAACAGAGCGAAAATTTCCGGCGAAAATTCCTTGCGCAGATAGAGTACCAAGGCGATAGAATTACGCATAAAGTACAATCTTTCGTCGACATCATTACCCAGCGTCCATTAGGACTCTCACAAAGCAGTCTCGCTACCGTGCCCAGAGCCTTTGTGCATTCTATATACACCCTATCCACCAACGTGCAGTAAGTTTTCTCGAAACGAAATTCACGTAACTGAAAGCTCCCACCCTCTCCTGCTTTCTCCTCTTCCACTCGCGCCTTTCCGGGGAGAGAGCTCGGTGCAACGCGGATCTCACAGCGTGCGCCGTTAATAACTAACTATATACCTTCATATATGTGCTTTGTACATGCACAAGCATTTATTTCACGTCGTAACGACAGTGGCACGCAACGAAGAAAAATACGACGGGCGAGCGCGCGAGCGCGCTCACAAAGCGAGCTCGCAGATAAATATCGTGCACGTAATTTACGATGAGAGTCTTAAAAAGGGGAAAAATTACCTCGCTCGCAATTAATGCGAGTTTCACTTCTGCCCTAATTAAATAGTACAGTAAAGCTGCCTTTCGTAGCTTTCCATGCTCTGAAATTGAACTTGATTTTTAACGTGTAACGGCATATCGTTTCACTTGCTATACGACAACGATATAAATAAAAAATTGTTATTTTTCGTAGTTGCTTGTAGAAAAAAAGGAAATATAAAAAAAACATGAAGAAATAACATACTTGAAAAAACTTTTATTCTTCTGCAATAGTTATCATATCAAAATTGTGAGCTGTCATTTTTTTTAAATAAGAAAGCGATATATAAAATATTCAGAAAAAAGTTACAGCTTTGAATAGTATTTTTAGCAACGTAATGAAAAACTTCTGATAAATAAGTTTAAAATCAATAAATTCTTTCGACAATTCTTGGCTTTTCACACATTTGTTGACAAACGTTCAAAGTGCTTTTCTATCGAAGGGCTGAACACTGTACAGAAATGGTCGACACATAGAGTACTTATATAATGAAAACAACAATGGAGGTTTTCCAACTCCATAAATATTGATTTTTATACTTATGTAGATGCTTTTTTATTATTCTGTGAATACTGTCACTCGAAACCTGTAAACACCTTGTCTATACATGTAAATTTATTATAACATTTATTTATTAAACTTTTATGTTACTTTTAGAATAGAGAGTTCCCGTAACTATCTAATTTTTATTACAAAACTTTACTTTCACTTCTCGAGATATTTTCACATTTGAAGAATATATATATATTTTTTTCATTAAATTAGGTCGGTAATTTTTCTATACCGGTCAATTTATCCGAGCCTCCGTTCATCTTGCAGGCTTGTCCGCAGGCAACGGCTACGTAAACGCATCGGAACGCGTTGGAGAAAAATATTCTCGCGCGCTGTAGAAGTTCCTACCAATCCTACCGCATATCATCCCAAACACGAGGCAGTAGGCACACGCACGAGAGAGCCGCGCCTCTAACACGCGTGTTCTCTCCGGTCTCCACGCCGCGTCGGATCGGCATACCTGTCGGTCGCCGTGGCCAGGTAAATATGTGGCCGGACCCGCGGCACATATGTATCCGCACATAGCAGCCCAGTTGGGCCTCTAATGATGATCTACGGTTAGCTACCGCGCACAGCTTCTATAAACCTCCTAATTTCTCCTCTATAAATTCGTCGACGGGAGGAGGGGGAGGAGGGGGAGGGGGGTGGAGGGGGAGAACACCCGCTTCCTTCGCACGCTCGCCCTTTCTTCCTCTGCCCGCTCTCTGCCTTCTTCTTGATTCTTTTTCCCCCACTAAGTTCCGAGGGCCCAACGATCGGGCCCTCTCTTTCCCACCGGAGCCGTCATAAATGCGCGACTGTATTTAATATTTCGCGAGCCTGTGTGACGCATATCGTTTATTATCGACCGCCGCTCCCGTGAGCCTCGCGAAGACAGTGAGAGCGGGAGGATGAGAGAAGAGAATGATCCTTCGAAAAAACGAAGGTGAAACGAAAGAAAAAAAGAAACAAAGAAGAAGAGGATCGTTCTTAGGACGAATCCGTGGTTCTGCGCGAACCGAGGAATCGGGAGATACGACAAAGGCGACCGTGAGACTCACACTTTTTTTTTTTATACCCGACAGCTGAGAAAACGCTGTTCGAAATATCTATCGACGTTTTTCATTTTTGCTTCCTCGATTCGCCTTTTCGATCGTCGATCAATCGAGCGGATCGCGAATGCCGTCGGAGATTCGCGATCCGGCGTTACCAGACAGTCGTAAAACGATGCGTTCGCAAAGACGCGAAGGCGGCTTGAAGATTTTAACATGAATAGCGAAGAGACGTTAGGGAAGCGCAAGCGGCGGATATGGGCGGCGTTAGAATTTAACGAGCACTTACACGAATCGTGAGTTACACCGGAATGTCTCGTAGAATACACGGTCGGTTGAGTACGGTATAAAAATGCCAGCGGTATGATTTACCCCGTATCCTATTTACTGTATGTATTCTTATGAAATTGCCGCCTGCCGACGATGTCTATTCGACGACGGTGGTGGGCGAGCTGTCGCGGGTAATTTCGATAAATAACCACGCGTCACTTTGCGTTTACGTGTTTGTACGAAGTTTCATGATGTTGCGCTACTTGTAGCCAACGGGGATACTATTGGAAGATATAAGTCGCATAGCGAAGTATCATTCCATGAGGGAATGAGATGTTCGACTGCGATGCAGACATCATCGGAGAATTCCCGTTCGCTAATATCTAGCTCGCAAAGTAGTTCAACCGATATCTTCGGAATTTGGAATTGGAAGGTATGAGGTGGATGCCAAAAAAATGTTTGCGCCCGTAAACCGGTTGCACGAATATGCTGTTGGAATTCGAATGAAAGTAATAAAGCTGATGAGATAAATGGTGCGAAAATGATTATGGAACGATTCGCAAAAATACCTGCCTTCCAAGAAGATTCGCTGTTAATAAATTTTATAATTTCCTAGTTGACGCCTGCAATTATTTTACCGGTAGCACGGAGAAGAATGAATAATCTTACAAGTCTAGTAAAAATATTCTGGCTGTTTTTTCTAAACTTATGACAAATTTTGCTTACCTGAAAGTAAAAAATATCGGAAGTGTAAGATAAAAATTACATTATACTTAAAGTAAATCCATTCAAGTATTATCATTCAATTATTACTTTACAGTAAAATGAATCATATTATTCTCGACTATAAGAACAAACAATTCTCAAGACACCTTGTACTTTTACCGCGTAGCAAAGTAAATTTTGTCAGCGCTAAAGCAAAATATGCCCGTTGATAAAGTAAATTCTAATTAGATGGTAATTTATAGATTAAGAAATAGTAATAAATTGCAGTAACATAAAACTTATTTTATGAAAAGTACCTTACAGTATGGCTATACGACGATTGCTTATTTATTATCAGAAATTTTACTTTTCTGGTAAATAAGCATAAAGCAAGAATCCGTATATGAATCTGTAAATCCCATAAAATTTATTAGAAATCTAGCGCATATTATATTTTTCTGTATGTTAATCTCGATATGTATTTATATCTCGATTCATTAAAATTTCTAAGCTTGGTGAATTGCCAAATAATTGTCATTCCTATCCATCTAAGTCTAATAAATCACAAATTATGGATATTAATATACATATATATATATTGGATTCTGTAAGATAATATTGAATAGATATTAACTTACTGCCTTGATTAATTATCAATGTTTTCAGAAAATTATCAAAATTCCATAAGCTATTTATAAATGATTTCCATGTTAATATAATTCTGCATTCGTTCCAAAGACTCGTTTATTAAAAATGGTTATTCAATTTCTAATCTTAGGTACAAATTTTCGATATTTTTGTCCAAAGAAAGACAGCAATAAAAGGAATGCGTTTATCTTGGCAGTTAACTAAGAAACGAACTTTATTGTTTTGAATTGAAGATTTGGAAAACATTTCCGCCGGGCAGTATCATATGTTTAAGCACTAATATCGAAAGGTTTATCAATTTATTATTTGCGAAGTAACAATTAAGAATGTGAGTGTCGCCACAGGGTTTTGAAACTGTATGAAACTTAAAGCGCGATTAGTTAAGACAATGTATTATTATACACTCGTGCGATATTTTCTATTTTCTCAATATACACGGTGCGCGCATTTTGCTGTGTTCGTTGTTTAGATGGCAGGATTGTCGAGTCGAGATGCCGACAAAGTACGATCCCGGCGGTACAGGAGAAATCGAAGGGCGGATAGGAAAGCCGGAGAAGGGAAAACATCAGGGCGGAGCTTGAACACGGGAGGAGGAATAAAACGCGCAAACTCGTAACGAGCGTCTCTCTTTCTCCCTCGTCGCGTCCTTCTTCCTCTTGTCTTTCCTCCCCTTCCCTTTCCGCCGTCTTCCCCTTCGAACGAGTCACCCCATCCGGTTTTCCTCTTTTCACTTTTATATGGATTTTTTTAGCCGTGCGGGGCCCTTCTTCCTCTCATTCGTCGAGAGCCTCGCGCAAACTTGCTTGCACGAGCCCTCCTCATTTCTCCTCGCTTTCTCAGTCTCCATCCTTTTTCCCTCGTTTTATTTTTTCTTCCCCTCATGAGTGCTACAATTCAGTGGTTTTAATGTCTCGTCTATTTCTACTCCGTTAAAAGTGGTCATCATCAAGGTTCTTACGTTGCTCCGTTTTCCTTGATTTGTTCCTTGTTATTGTGTGTCGTGTTTCTCTTCAAAATTCGCTTCGTGAATCAGACCTAGTCATCTGTTTTCGGGAAATATTTCTTTATAATTGTAAAACCGTGTTCATATTTCATGTTGCAAAATCTCTCGGATGTCGATTGTTATTGGAATTATTAGGTCATTATTAGAAATATATTAGATGGAATATTAAATTTCACTAGAGAGACAAATTTTTAGATATTCTGTAGTTTTATAAAAATAATAAGTCGAGCTCGAATTTGTCAAAGACAAATATAATTATATTATAATGTGTGTACATTCTATATATCATTCAAAATTCATATTTTTTTCTTCACCCGTAATTCTTTATGCCGCTCATATCATTAAGCTTGTTAAATTTATCATTGTTTTTGTTAAGAAAGAAGAAATCCTTACAAAGTTTTCTTCCTTGAAAAAAGGTGAAATTTAAAATTATATCGACATGTTTCTTATATTGACATGCGAACGGCAATTTAAAATGTAAACTTAGATAAAACAGTTTTTTTTACATATTTTATATTTTCGTTATAACTTTTAATGAAGCGTTTAAAGACTTTTATTTATATAATATTTTTTTATTTCAGCGCTTGTAGAATTTACTTCGAAACTTTGAATAGAAAATCTGGAGTCACCCTGTATACTTATAAATATGTATGTTTATAACTATGTTGTCAAGATTGAATGGTTAGAATACATATGCATAAGGTTGCACCGAGATATTCAACAAATAACCCCAGGGTAGCGACGGAAGCGAAGATACTTTAATAATGGCGACTTACGGTGTGCAAATCGAAGCTCGCGCGACTTTCCGCGATCCGTTTCGCTACCCGTCTTGACTTCTCTCGAACCGGTTGTCACCCGTAGGAAGTTTCTTTGTTAACTTTTCTTTCCTCTCAATTTATCGAACCCTTTCCAGCTCGATAACGAGTCGTGCTCGTGCCACGCAATGGCGGCCGCGACGGCTACTCGAGTATGAGATTGCTTGTTGAATCACACGTGATTCTTACCCCCGTCGCAAGCTTCTTAATCCGCGAATTGATTAACTTTCGATGCACTTAAAAAAGTCAAAATGTATACGCATGCGCAAAAATGACGCCTTATGTATTTACACTCTAATCAGATTTAGGAAATCAAACTTAAAGTAATATTTGAGAGGCACGTCTTCTCATCTATATAATTAATTGCAAAGTTCGAACTTCGATTCAAACTTGTAGAGAACGAACAGAATCAATTAAGAAAATTACAATTAAAGAGTATTATTAAAAAATTTATCCAATTAAAGTTTAAAAGCCTGAAGATGATAAAGGTTCATTAATTTTTACATAAGTCTATTTTCGTATATATGATACAATGTGATATTGTTTTGTCGAAATTTTTTATCATCAATTTGATTGAAAAAAAATTATATTATATGTTAATATAAAATAATTTAATTTACATATATAAACAGATTGTATAAATATATAAACTCTAAAATATAGATTGAATTTTTATAGAGAGAGAATTTAAAAATAACTAATCTCTTCAAATTAACTCTCGCTAACAAATGTTAATTTTTAATCAGGAAATAGGAGTGATTTAACATTCGTCAACATTAATAATCATCGTTGAAATAAAAAAAAGAGTTACGTTTAACGGGCCGTCAGAGATTAATGTTATATCTACCTTGAGGAAGGTTGCTGAAATCACAGCCGTCAGCTCTTTTCAATCCAATTAACGTGAGAGGATTATTTTGGAAACACCACTATGGCGACATATTAGAGTACCACGATTGTCCTTTACAGCGAAAGGATTAACCCATAAACGAGCGTAACGACTCGAGCCGCTTTTAAAGAATGCGAAATCGTCCTCGATGTTTAATCGTTGGACAATCGTTCCCGTACTTCCACCCCCTTCGTAGAGGGGATGTCAAAGTTTTTCCGGTAGTATTCGCATTTCACCGAAATCGTCCCGACGGCGACGACGCTAATCGGCTTTCGCGAGCTTTGAGGTGTTTAACGTCGCCGGCACGATTTTCGCGGAAGTAACACCGATAAACCAGCGAAATCGAATATCGATCGTGCCGTCCAATCACAAGATCACGTACATGGAAGCTATCGATCTCGAGTTTTCTATGCGATCGAAACCTTATCTAAAATGTGATGTTGCACAAATAAAAGAGTATGAAAAATTAAGCATATATATCCTTGCAAACTATATTAAAGCATAAATATTTTTAATAAAATGACATTCACAATCAATAGAATATAAAGATTTGTAAAATAAATGACAATTTTTTGTATTTTGATAATCAATGAATAACTATATATTTTCGAAATTGGAAAAAAGAGATTAAGAATAAGTATAATGTACCTACTTAAGGTTCCTACTCACTGCAGTCATCTTGGATTATGACGTCAGAAGCGAAACAAATATATAAAGAAAATTCTTGTAAACTATATTAAAAAATATATTTTTAATAAAAAAAACATTTGCAATCAGAAATAAAATAGATTTATATAAAGTGACTGAAAATTCTTCTTGTGTTCCAGTATTCAATAAATAACCGTATATTTGAAATTAAATTGGGTATATCTAGAAAACGAAACAAGATATGTAACAACTGTCGAATTGAAATAAATATGATTTTATTTTTATATATTTATTTCGAAATAAAAGGAGGGTTTTCGAAATGTTTTATAAGTGTACTCTATCAATTGCAAATATTATTTTATTGAAATATATTTCTATTTTAATATATTTTGCAAGAATTTTTATTATATGTTTTTTTCGCTTTTGACGTCAATTTGAATATTCGTGATGGACAGTCAGGAGCCTTAATATATTTTACCGTATGCAAAAAAATAATATCGCTGCGAAGTGAGTCATAATGAAAGAATATATTGCATTTATTTGTATTAATCATATCGATTGAAACATTTCATTGACTTACTTTTTCATTTTCTCATGTCAAATATTAGAATTCTAAAATACGTACATCTACAGACATCTAACTTTTTCCAGGCAGGAATTGTGTTTCTAGGGATATTAAGTATGTAAAGATTTCTACGATCTTTTAACATTTAAAGAGAAAAATAGAGTGGTAGAAAGAATTTTAACAACACTACCTTTTTCATTTAGGTAAACGCTGTAGGTAAACATAATTAAGATAACCGTAACTATTATTTTTACTTATTTATATATAAGACACATATCTTATGATTCTCGGAGTTTTAATTATCAGGATAATAAAGGATCACGTAATAATCTGTAAGTATATAAAGTTTCGTGAAATTCATTTCGTTGATCAAGTTAATGTTTATCTACTGTGTATCTATATATGCACCAATTGTGTAAATTGTGCAAATTGTCATAAGAACTTACATAATCGCACGATAAGTAACTGCGTGCAAGTCATAATTCGCACATAATGTATTTTAGAATCAAAATTTAATTCCAAACTGTAAATCTTCGAACCTCTTTCATAGTGATTTTACTCGCTGCAACATCTTAGCATCAGAACTATGTCAACTTTAAACTTCACCCTGTCAACTCCACCTTATAGACATGTCATAAGATTAATGTAGACTAATAAGTTATTTGCGTAAGGATATTAAGAAATGGATTCTGAATTTAAATGTAGTACCTTATATATTCAGGAAACAGAATAAAAAATTAACTCAAGTCAATAATGAGTATTACAGAAGCGGTTTTGATTTTGTAAAGTAAGTTTTTGGTAACCGATAGATGATATACAGTCGAGTGCATTAATGATGTCCCCCCATTCATTCGTAATACTCTCATGACACTATTGCAACATAATCGATGATACATTTAAATCGAACACAGTTAAATGTTGCTCTGCAAATAATTATCGTTTCTTTAACGTTTAAAAGATTTCATTTACAATCGCACACTGACTTGAATTTTACTAATATCTATTAAAATTGCGTTACAATAAATCGAAACAGCAGCATTAACCTAATCTACTTATAGAAGATTGAAGCTACGGTCGACTTGATGCTACAAATACTTTGAAGCAATCAATATATAGAATAGAGTTGTAAAACTTTCCTTGTGTTTCAATAATCAATAAATATCCATATATTATATTTGAAATTGAATTGTGCCTAACCAGGAATGAAACCAGTTATGATAGCTGTCGAATTTAGATATTAACCCTTACCTTACCAATATGGGTAATTAGTGACCGAGCGATTCGTGCAAGTTTCTTTCGGTAACTATAAATTATACTACATTTTATTATTTTCCAAAATAAAGAGTCAAGATTTATTCTAGAAAGTTGAAAGTATGTTGGTGAATTTTTAGAGATTTTTTGAATTATTTTGAAGAGGTGAAAAAACGAAGAGATTCCAGTGACCCTTGATGGTATGGATAAGGCACCAAATTGTACATGATAAGGATTAAATATGATCGATATTTCTTTGATTGAGCAATTAATAAAATTCTTCTGATTAGTCAATCAAATGTTTCGAAGTGTTTGAAGCATCAAGTAAACTGCATCCAGCTGAGACAACGGGCGTGAAGTTATTTTCGCTCTCACCACAACCAGAGAGACGCATACCTATGTACGGCAGAATTTGCCGGGGGATATGACTCCAATCCTTCCTTATCATACAATACATCGCAATGCTCTCTTACTTGTTGTTACTAGCATAAGCACGAGTATCCATATAAGAATAATCGCGGGGTTGTCGGTTAGATTAGCAACGAGCAGACGATGCGCAGCGACATGTGCGACAGCAGCCGCACGCGCGGCATTCGCGCGTCGTACTCGTTGCACAGGGAGTTCACTATCTCTCACTCAATTTAAGCCTCATCCGCCGTAAGCGGATCGGCCAAGCTGGCCTTTTAACGTCGGATAGTCTCGCCTCTCGCGGCTGCGCGGCATAGACGCCTATAACAAACATTATCCGCCATAATGCCCCCGTGTAAACATACCTACCTACGTGGCGCGTCTGCCTCCCGGTTCCTTTCCCCGTCGCATCTCCCTTTCCTGGCCGGATAAAAACGCATCTCGAAGTTTATTTAAGCGTTTAGCGCCGAGTTAAGTTTCACGCGGCTAAAGCCGACTTTTCGGCACGCTTCCTCCCCACTCCCATCAGATACTTCCGGTTTAGCACGTGACGCTGACCGTCGATTTTACAGCACGTTAGATCTGCTCTTTGTCGCTCATTAGATACACTAAAACGTTCTATCTTGCTTTCCCTAAATTTCAAGTACAAGTGTACGCTAGTTTAACCGCAAAGAATAGACCTCTGACTCCAACTTTTCGCCGCGTTTCACGTAACGTAAAGAGATGATCAAACCAATCGAGTCAACAGTCGTATTTTCATCATTATGTATGTTGAACCGTGATATTAATAGAGGAAAGTCACCGATACCGACATACCACTTTGTTTTTAGACAATATTTCTTAAATAAAAGGTAAAAATACAACTTCAAAAATATAAATACAAAGTAAAAAGTGTCTTCTATCAGATAGTATAAGCAATTTTTATAATACTCTTTGCAATTTTGAAATAATTAAGTTTTTCGTAAATTATGTAAAAATGAGCGTCTGACAAAATGGGCTTCAAAACTGACATAGTAGGCAATAATGCCAACATTTCTATTCTATAAATAAAGATATGTCCTATTCTGTAAAGAAAACTAATTTATGAAACCATAAACATTTAAAATGACATAATATTATCAATAATACACTTACTATTATTTTAATTACACAATTTGCAAAAGAACACCGTAAGAATTTTCTTCTCGGATTCATAGAATTGGTTTTTAACTGATTTGGTATAGAAATAAGACACAAATATATGAATTATGAGTTTGTACTTGTTTAATTAGCTAAACAGATCATGATTTTATTAGTATTAACCCTTACTGTACTAATATGGATAACTAGTGACCGAGAGATTCCTGTTCGTGCAAGTTTCTTTGAGTCTTTCGGTAATTATAAATTATACTACATTTTATTATTTTCTAAAATAAAGAGTCAATATTTATTCTAGAAAGTTGAAAGTATGTTGGTGAATTTTTAGAGATTTTTTGAATTATTTTGAAGAGGTGAAAAAACGAAGAGATTTGAAGTGACCCTTGATGGTATGGATGAGGCACCAAATTGTAGATGATACGGTAAGGGTTAATAAAGTGCAATAGTTAGTTTCTGAAAAATAAGGGGTGTCACTTTAGGAGACCTATGTCAGTATCGACGATTTTCCTTTATATTGATCAATGTCGATTAATGCGATTTTATTTTTTCTTAACGAGTTTCGTAGACGATCGATTCGCGCGGATTTCACAATTATTGCAAAATAGTTATTTATACATATGTCATTCATCTTTGTTTTAAGTAAAGGTTATAACTTAATGGTTAAGTTATTTAATAAGCCTTTTCGTAGTTCAAATTCAGATTCGTCATGATGTTTCCATTTGTATTTCGAAACTGGACGGAACTAGCCATTTGTACGCTCCCCACCACCGGTCAGTTTTCTTTTTCAAGAAAACAGAAACCTGTCTTCTACTGGTATCAGGTAGAAGAAAATGACAGTTGAGAGACAGCGGAATAAAAGAGAGTTTTAGATTCGGAATGTGCAGTTTCAGGCGTGACAGAACTGCAGAACAGTGTTTCAGTGAGGATCGCAGTGATGTGCATAATACAGTGATAGATTATTAAAAAAAAATTTGTTTTAAGAGAAAGAAAGAAAAGAGAGAGAAAAGAAAAAAGAGAAAAAAATTGATAGATTATTAAATATTATACGAGAACAGATATTACTTGTGATTTTGCCAAAGTGATGTTGGCACGATTCATCGACTGTATTCGAGATTTCATTTTCTTTAAACGACAACTTGTTCGAAATTATTTTGTTAACACCGATGCTAACGTCGATTAACAGGGACCGACACTACCTGAAGTTATAGCCCTTTATTTCCTTTCTTAAATTGCTAGTTGTACCTTCTTCTTGTATCTAAACGAAGATACTATTTTGGACATTAGAGAAAAAGGAAATTGGCGGCAAGATCTGACGAGTCAAACAAAAAAAAAATAGTTCCTTAGAATACTCATGTCAACGCTTTGTCGTATTAATACATCATAAATCATCAAATTCACAAAGCAGGTCAGCGTTACGTAATGAATGGACATGAAATGTTACCTTTTAGCAAATGATATATTTTGGATAAATGAATAGTTAAGAGATATTCTAATCGATATTTTTAGGAATTAAAATAAAAAAAGTATTGAGATTTTTTTTTTATGTATTTATTTGTACTTCAAGTAATTCTTCAAATTTTTTGAAGTGATGTGCGTCAATATTGGTTGTGTTTCGATATTTTCTAGCATATATTACATGCACTATAGATTTTACGTACATACACAATAAATATCGGACATACAGCTATTATAAGAGTTGCACACCGCATGCCATGTTATAAAATGCCTGCGATATGAATTGCACTGGTCCTAGTCTGAAGTATAGACAATCAATTTTTTTTTATTTATAGAAATGTAGTTATATCTCAAACCAAAATTAAACTGATATATGCAATATTTTTTTCGCAGATTGTCAAAAAAAAACTGATAAATTTTTAGAAAATTCAAAATTTTAATTTTAACAAATTTTCAAAAATCGCCATTAAAACAAAATTTATTTTATCTTCATTTTGGATTGAGATATACTTAAATACGTTCCTATAGATTAAAAAAAATTGGATTGTTTCTGATACTCCTTTCCTCCGATTAGGATTAGCATAATTCGTGTCATAGATGTGTCATAGATGTTTCAAGATAACTGCAACTCTTACAATATTGACGCAAATTACTTTACAAAATTTCAAGAATTACTCGAAATAAATACGTGTGGAAAACATCAATATTATACATAGCTAGTAGGATTTGATAGATGTGATAGGATTTTATTTTATTAAAAAGTAACCACAAAAACGGAATCTCTATATCTATATAGATACTAAAATATCCTTTTAAATAATCGGGGATAATCGAAATTCTGTTGCATTATTTAAAGATCAGCAGAGCTATTCTCTAACACTTAACTTAAGTTTCGTTATAACATCGTTGCGCAGTTTTTTTATCATGATAAAAATGCTGCGCAATGATATTATAACGATAACGAAATCTGCGTTAAGAGCTACAGAATAAGGTTTCAACGAATGTTGCGTTGATTATTTCGATCGTTTCTTTTTTTGTTATAGTAATAATATATTTCTTTAACTCCTGCGTGTAGCATAGAGTCCTAATGAGGTTTCAATAATAAGAGATTTTTCCAGAATTAGGTTGTTAGCTGATAGTTCAACTATCAGTGGATATATAGGACCAATTAAACGCCGGATCGGAACGGAGCTGATGATCAAAGATCTCTTAATCACCTGCAGATAAAGTACACTGAGAAAAAAAGTTGCTGTTTCAAAAAAATATTAGTTAATTCAACTAAATGTAGCGGTCACAGGCTATCAAGCAAATATTTGTTAATTCAACAAAATATTTATTAATTCAAACAAATAACATGTTTTAAATTACAAGATTTTGTTAATCTAAATATATAAATATTTGAACTAAATACTCATTACGAACTAAACGCATTTAGTCAAATTAATAACTTCTTTTTCTCAGTGTAATTTTCGGCTCTTTAAACGCGAAAAATCATCTAGGTAGAATTGAACATGGATCTATAGATTGCGAGTTAATCGTACTGAGCGGCAAGCCTCTTTTGTTACAGCACGTATCTCCAAAAATATAAACAAAGTAAACAAATAACAAAAAAAATTATTCAAAAATTTTTTTTGTATCGCGAACGAACTGGCGTGAACGAATCTCTATAATACTTATTTTTAACAAGTTGCATTCATTGTTCATTCGTTATTCACAATTCATTAATTTATTTGCAATATCATTACAACTTTTTTGCCTTGTTTTAGAAAAATCTTTGTTCAACAATTGGCACAACACACACTTCGAAATTTTTCGAAAAATTATTTTCGAACATATCACCGAATCGACCCACTGCTTTCAAAATTTTTGCCGAAGAGATATAACGTTAACCAAATTACATTAACGTTAAATAATATTGCGATGTCGCCGTACTACAAGGATGAAAAGGAGCTACACATGCCATGTGTAAGATAGTAGCATATTTTTGTAAAAATTAATATTATATACCTTCCCAAAATTTGAAAAAAAAAAGTAAAGTTCTTGACCCTTTACTGTAAAAAAATAAAATGTTAATTTTAACTTAAAGGTGTATAGTGGATTTTCTAAGCATGCAAAAATTAACATTTTTATGTTAATTTTAACATTCTTATATGACTCAGAAAATCCACTATACGTCTTTAAATTAAAATTAATATTTTATTTTTTACAATGTATGTGTGTGCGCGCGCGCGCGCGCGCGCGTGTGTGTGTGTGTATCGACGTATAGCCTTTCTCGCGAATAAAAGTAGATAGCAGTATACTGTATTTTAGTGTTCAATGTTACATACATTTTCAACATCAGTTCTTAAGTATAATTTGCACAGATCTTGATTTTAGTCTGAATTTGTCCTGAATTTAATTTTAAAGTGAACACTGCAAATTTGCAATACTCGTTTTTAGAGGATTAAGAAAGAAAGGTGGATTAAGGCCTCTTTTTTGTACTTTGAATTAATCCTTAGTACACACGATTAGGTCACTCGTGTCCTGTGCATTTTTTTCTTTCAAATACTAATAGCATCTGATTAAATAATGATATCTTTTTTTTATTACACATTTTACATATATTTTCTAAAGATATTAAAGTATACGTAAAAATTACTTATAATAATTGTTTACTTGTAAACGTGATGAAAATTAACTTAGACAAGAATAATCCATTGTGTGTGCAGTAAAGGACAGAAAAATCATTGTATTAAGGGAAACGCGATTTGTGTTATTAATGAAAATACGACATGCACAAATAAAAGACTCAATGATCTTTCACTTTCCACTTTTGTTCCATATATTTCGAAAATTAAAATTTTCCTCAGAGTTCGAAGAATAGTTTTATAATTTTCAATGAGTTTCTGTCTACATAGAATTTAAATCCGTGGAAACTTAGAAAATTTTCAAATCTGAGACGTTGAATTCTATTACTTTTATTTTTTTATTCCCAAGCGTTAAGAAAGATTGTTAGAGCTTTTTATCTGCAATTTTCATGACAAATCAGTTCAATTAATTATCACTTCGGTTAACAAAATCGATTAATCATCACTTACGGCTAACAAAATTAAAATTGCAAAAGCGTGAACAATTACGTGAAATTTTACTAAACGTTGATTCTTTTACAGATCAAGGAAGATTATCACTACGGCAGTGTACTGCCGCAAGACTTTACGCCAAGACCTCCTATCGGAGGACAGCGCAAGACTTCACGCCGAGACTTCCTATCGGAGGAAAACGCAAGGCAGCCATTATACGCTCACCGGGTAGAGAACAGCTGGTGGCCGAGCGACCAGAACGAAGGGAGTCACGCGATAAGGGAGCGTGATAACAACGGCGCGGTGGCGGGTGAATTGGTTTCTCGAATCGCGGGCTGCCTGAATATGGCGGGTTACCTGAAAGCGGCGGGCGCAACCTGCGCCTCGACCGGAAACCCTCATCAATACCATCCACACGGTCATCCGATGGGAGTCGGCACCCATCCGCATCCTCACTCGCATCCGCATCCCGGTGCGCATCCCGGTTTGCCGTCGCACTTCGCCCTCACCCCGCACGCTCATACGCATCATGCGCTCGAGCATGGATTGGCAGCCGCATTCCCACAAGGTAAAACGCTTATTTTCTTCCAAGACGAGTTCCATTTTCGCTGCTTAGACTCAGTTCCATCAAAAGTTTACAGTTAGAACTATCGAAAATGAATTACTTTTACTTATCGAAAATAAATCGATTTATAATTTTTAATTACGATTATATTCGTGTGTCTAATGTCAATTTCTACCAATGTAGATTAACTTTGATTTGACTTACTCTTTATTCTTTTTTTAATTTTTAGAACTAGAAAAGGATAAAAAAAAATTAAACTAAGTTAAAGTTAATCTACATAGAAACGGGTTCGATTCCACCAATGTTAAATTAACTCTAATCTTGGTTCAATTTTCTCTTTATTTTTTTCTAATTCTAAGAATTACAGAAAAAGACAAATAGTAAATTTTCTAAGAATTAGAAAAAGATAAACAGTGTAAACTAAGTTAATCTTACATTGGTGGAACCTAGCTTTTATAGACACACAAATCTAATCATAATTAAAAATCATAAATTTATTTATTTTTTTTTCGATAAGATTAACTGCAAACTTTTACCATAATCATAAACTTATTCATTAAACGGTAATAATTGTCAATAAAACATTAAACTTTAGTTAAAATTTACGCGGTAAAATTTAAGTCAACGGTAAAATCTGTGTTTCTTTACGACGATTTGAAAAGTAAGATATATATTTTCTGGTATCTATGGCATCGAAAATTGAACTCACTGAAACTGATGCGTAAAAGTCTGTGCATGACATTTTATGACGGTCAATGGGTTATACGGCATGCAACATTATATAAGATTGGGATTGATATCAGAATAATCACAAATCATAGATATAATACTTAAAGAATAGGTAATTAAAGTTCTCGAACTGGAGTTAAGATCGAACAAAGCGAATTGAATTTTTAACAAGTCATTTGTAATAGTAATTAATTTAAATACTATATCCTACTTGCGGGGAATATTTTACTTGACGTTGAAAAAAGAAATAGTATTGTCTGCACGTTCCTGCTCGAGAATAACGGTAGGCTCAGTTATTGGCAATAATAAGACCGAATGTATGTATTCGGGTCGTAATAGCAAGGGATTCGCACGGTTCGATACTGATGTGCATGCGGAAAAGTTTTCACGTAATCGTGAGGTGGCGACAGCGGTACCGTTCGTGGTATCCGTGTTGTTAGCCGTATCGTGTTTAATACGGTTCTGAAAATGCTTCTCGCGGAAAAAAGCGTTAATGAACTATGAAATATCGCGAAACGGAGAAAAGATGAGCGAGGTTTCCGATGATGATCGATCTATCCGGCTAATCCATTGAAATAAAAGACGAGTGTTTAATCTGTGCGACTCGGCGTTACAACAGTGTGACAGATTTTGCGTCGTATTCATTCAACAAACGCCGTCGGATAATCTCTCTGCGCTTAAGGGAGGGCTCCATTGGAAATTGTAATTTTTCCGCTTCCTAATAGATTGATTTAATTTTTCCGACGTTTTTATATGTGCAGGAAATAAATTGTTACATTAAATTTTTAATCATTTGTAATGCAAGTTATGAGCATTTATACAAAATCAATTTATAACGAAACATTCACAATTAATTCTGAATCAAATTTTGAAAATATATATTTATTACGTGTTTTTAATAAATATAAAAATTATAAATTTTTATTTTTAGAATAAATTTTTTTATTTTCTTAAATTTGTTAATTCTTAATATTTGAATTGGTTAAGTTTTAATATTTTAACGAGCCTGATTTCTCTTTTGTTCTGAATATCAAATTTTGAATATATGTACCTATTTATCATATTGCTTTCAATAAACATAGAAATATCATCATTATAAATTTTTACTTTTGAAATAAATTTTTCTATTTTCTTAAATATGTTAAATTTTAATATTCTAACGAGTCTGATTTCTCTTTTATTAGACTGATGTAACGTGTACTGGAAGTAAATATTTTAAAACGGAGGAAATGTGTAATGTACCTAAATTATCCAGCAATTTGATATTCACAGCACATTCAACAGCAAGAAAAGCTTTTAAAGTCTATTGTACACACATAAAATAAATCCCTCTTTTTTATCTTGTGTCTCCCTTACGTTCCATCACGCCCCTATAGCATTGCTCAATTTGCAGGCCCTTTTTTCCCTTGTATTGCGTGCGAATTAAAAACTATCATTATTAGCTCATATGTGGATTATTTATTAGTATGTTAAGTACTTTGCTAGTCTCTCGTCACTGTAAAAGTATTTCACATGAACGTCATATTCGCCGTTATTGATTGCCATGCAAATCGATGCATCGACTGAAGCCATATGAGTGTGTCGAGCAATCTCGGGGCTTCTTAACTATAGCTGTCGTAGCAAGTTGGCGAAAAACACGCACAAGAGTGCACATCCCTTGCAAGTTTTAAGTTTCCGAATGAATACAAAAAATTCAAATATCATATAAACAATTGTATACATTCGTTAATACGTTTATTACGAAATATATGCAACGTTTAGAACTATGTTCTTGTAATGGACAATTGAGAAAGCGTGTTTTGTTCGCTTCGGGATTGCGGAATATTTTCGCGACATCGGCACGAGATTCGAGGGAGCTTCGATAACAAGAACAATCGCGATCATCCATTATGCCTTTCGTGGTCGGACGAAGCTTGGAATTTCTCCCTGCAGAGACTCGACATTTCCCAAGCACCCAGCGAATGGCAAATCTCAGAGGATCGACCATGGCGCGCCAAACAGAGAAAGAAGCAGCGGTTTCGGAGAGAGAATTCCCTTCGTGTTCGCGATATTCCATTCTCGAAGGTCGTGTTGCTGGGTCGGTAATTGACTGCATAAATTTTCCAGTATGCCACAGAATGTGCATAGACGAAAAGAGATCGCGGGAAGAAGGCGGAGATGAGGGTGTGCGTGCTACTGAAAAAGCAAGAGAGAGAAAAAGATAGAGCGTGAGTATAGAGTAGAACAAGGGCAGAGAGAGAGAGGAGAGGAGAGAGAGAGAAGAGAAAGAGAAAGCACGACGAAGATAGCATGCTTTCGCGTCGCTTTCCTTTAGCGGCACGATTCGGCGGAAAGCAGCATCACCTCGCCTCTCTTTCCCGTCCGTCTTTCACCGTTTCGCTCTCTTTCACCCACCGCTCGAAAGGGGGTTCGGCGGCGGGAGACACGGGGTGCCGGGGGCAGAGTGTCGAGGAGATGGAGTGGTTGGAGGGGGGTCGGGGGATGCTCCGGCGAAGAAGAGTAGAGAGAACCATGAGAGTAAGCCGCTTATCAGGGTGGCAGCAGGCAGTATAGGTCCAACCGACGCAGATAGGTGGGTTTCCATGGAAACACGGATCTGTCCGTTAGGTCCCTACGTACCTACGTCCAGCGCGGCTGCCTCTATCCGTTGTAGGCGTGTATCCGCGCTACACGAAAAGCCGCCGAACGCGAGAGGGACAACGACGCGAGAACACCGCGGGGTTGGAGGCTGGCGTGGTCCATAGATGGAAATAGAAACAAAGGATGTGGACGGAGGGAGCAGAGCGCGACGACTCGTGCCGTTGAATACTTTTATTAGTAGTCCGCTTGTAAAACAAACGTTTCCGTTTATTAATCACAGCTACAAGACCGAGATTCACTTTCCTTTTGATCTCGCAGTTTCTCACGGATAATTCCGCGAGGTCCTACGGTCTACTCATTGATATATTTATCTGACGTGACCTCGTTATTTGTACCCGAAAAGAAATTTTAGACAGTTGTATGATCTGTATATACGTTTGATAATATTAGGCTCTAAATTGTAGGTAAAAGAAAGTTTAAACTTTCCTCTGTCAATCGCATAAAGTGGAACTTTACTTGCATTTTGCACTTCAATATAGGAAGCTTTAGAATTTAGGTATAATTTTCCTAGTCGTAGATGAGGGTTTATCTCTTTCATATTCTATTTCTCGCGTACGATGATAATTAGATTTTGGAGCTACATAATCAGATTTTAGAAGACTTTTCGCTAATTAATTCACGTGGTGTTCGTCAACGACAACGCGTGGATGGAAAGGGCTATTCCGTGTCGCTCAACATGACGTTAATTTTAGTCGCGCGTCGATGTTTATTTTGTTATGCAATCGTGCAGGCGAAGGTACGATCGCACCCTGATCGGCGAAAGAACGATAGCTTCGGGCGAAAAGTTTGCCGAAGAGACGAGAAGGGATGCGCAAACGTAGGACTCTCTCCAAGACCCGTGGCATGCAGCGAGATACGTGGGAATCGCGTCATGTGGCCACCGCCCTTTCCCATCCGCGTTACTATTTGTTGTCGCAGAGAAATTGCCTGTCCACTTAACTTCCTCCTACTCGTCGCAGCGGCGGCGTCGCGGCGCATGAATAAAGACACCACTGTCGACGATTTCCTCCAGCCGATTGTCAATCGAAGGGGAGCCACGGAACAAGTGATTTTGATCCCCGGCTCGTGCGCGACGTGCGCTTCTCGAAGTCGTAAAACGTAATGTATCTATCGTGTAATGTTAAGAGATACATTGTCATTGGAAGAAGCTCACGGCGGAATAATTTCCGCCCTAAATATTTTACTTAAAGTGCATACGCTTATGCCTAAAAAGATATCGGATGTGGACGATATCTGCTTGTTGAAAATCTTTTTCGACAATTTTCAATGACAAATTTCTCCTCTGAACTCAATACTCAGTCTAGTCATGTCATTTTAATTTAATTTTTATCACAACACTGTTTTGACTTTTATTTTAATGATTTTGTACACTGAGAAAAATTTCTGGTTGAAAATGAATGAACCAGTAAATTCATATCAATAAAAATTCCGTTTGCTCATTATGACTGAACATCTCTTTATCTCGACTAGGCATCCAATCATAATCGGGGAATTCTGACTGAAATGATCGGAATTCACTGGTTTGTTCATTTTCAACTAGAAATTTTTCATAGGTATGTACTGGCTAATCTTAACATAACGATGTGATGTGCAGTGCTATGCATTTTCTATATCAAAAATGTTTTTTTATCTTTTACATTCATGGATTATTGCTTGTTTTTCTTGGCGTACCATTGAGAACGTTACATTTGAAGGACTCGTCATGGTTTATTTGAAAGTGAAAGATAATTTGCTTTTTATATTCCTGCGTTGAGCATGACTTAAAGCCGAAACTTTGTTTGTCACAGTCTGTCCCTTCATTGTACTTATATGATGTGTTTAAAAAGGTTAACAATAATAAATAAAATACTCGAAATAACACGTATATTCAACAAAATAAAAAAGGAGAGAATAATGAGAATGAGCGCTTTAGATAGTGCACAATTATATATATATAAAAAAACAAGCTTTATCGTACCTTTACGTTAAATTATACAATAACGTACGTTTCGTCTAATCTTTTAACCATCTCCAACAAATATTAATAAAAATAAGTAACTTATTTTTATTAACTTATTTTATTAGCTGATGATTGAAAGATTGAATGTAAATGTTTAAGTAAATAAAACTTATTTATATATATATATATATATATATATATTTATAGATATATGTATATATAAAACAATGTGTAATTATATATATAATATATATATTACATATATAAAATTGCGCTCTGTCTATAGCGCTCATTTCCATTAGCTTTTTCATTTTATTGAGAACTTATGTTTAATTAAAAATATGTATAATAATTTTCCAATCTTATAATCGTAATTTATTGAATGAAACTCCACTTCAGTTCTGATAATCTGTGAGTGACCGTATTTTAAGACTATTGAACTGTTTGCGAATAAAGTTTTTGTATCTACATTGCTCAGAAGGATTCCAAAGAGAAATAAAAAAACGTTCGAAATTGGAATAAAGAGGACGTCGCATATCAAACGGAGTAAATAATTGTTCCACTTCAATAATCTGCGTTCCTCTTTCCGCGCTGACTCTTATTAGCCTTGAATTTTTTGTTTCTGTATTTTTAAAAATTGAGAATGATATCCATGTAACTTTTAATTATTTATTTTGGAATAATTTACACATCGTCAACTGCGTTTGGTTCTTACAACCATATCACCATTTTTTATGGTCATTGACAAATGTTGTTTTTTGATACGACATTAAAATCCTCTCGAGATTGTTGCAAGATTACAATACGTAAATTCAATTTTTTTTTCGAAAAAATAAACGTCGCGATTATTGTCATTGCTAAAGGCCAGCTCGTTCTCCGCTTGTCAATTCGGTACGATTTCAATCACTCAATTAGGTGTCAGGTTAAGGGCGGCACGTGGCGCAGACACGTGCTATACGTTCGCCGTTACCAAGTGGCCGCGAAACGGCGAAACGCAACGAGAGAGCCGCTTCCGTGGCGGCGCGTGTCATGGTTAAATTGAGTAGGCGGGCGTGGAGAGGCCAAACACAAATCCAAACCTAATTGCAAGACAAACACTCGAGGCTGAGTGAAATGTCGCGTACGGCGAGACATCGACACTCACTCTCGGAAATCTCGCTTCTTCCTCGTCGTTTCTTTCGCATTTTATCACCGCGATGTCCTATCGGAACTTATGTCCTCTGTTATTGATACGGCGCGAGAGACCCGCTGAGTTTACCCAGGTTTCTCTCGTACGCGTTGAAATTCCCTCACGCAAACACCGCGACTTGGAAATTTTACCGATTTTACGCGCGGATTTCGTTGCTACGTGGGAAATTGATGCATAAAGTATATAAAGTCTTCATCTCACGATTCCTCGTGCTTCACGAAATTAGTAATTCATGCTCGCCATCGTTACTTAATAAGTACGAAATAACTTTTCGAGAATGGACGTCGCAAGGAGGACGGGCGTCGCTTGGAACATTGCAACGCGAAACTTATCCGCTTACTCGCCCGTCCCTGACGCATGTTGGTATTTTGTTACGTACTTACGTTCATATCCGTTAGATTATCGCATGAGAATGGCTATCCGCCACGGCCACACGTACTTTGCACCTCTTCCTGCTGGAACTTCCTTATGAATGAGGACTTCTTTTGGTTTCTTCTAATGTCGATGCAGTATATAATTACTTGATAGCTGAAATAGTTTTAACAAAGACGTTTTAGCTTAACAAATAAGATAATAATATAGAATCTATTTTATATCTGCTTTAGACGATCTTTTAATTCGGGACAGATTTCGGAATACAATTCAGTTTATAGTTTTATGTAATCTATTTTTTTAATGAAACTTTGAAAAAATCAATATATATATACATATTTTTTTACAACATGTATTAGAACATATGTTGTATAATTATAACTAGCATGTATTTTGTTTGGTATATCTTTTAGTATTTGTTCTGTACTCTCTGTCCTAAATTATAGATGTCTAAAATAATTTTTAAAATACTTTTGTATTCTTTGAAACACAATACAAGAATTTTTGAACAATTTTCCGTTATTTGCGATAATTCCGTTCACAGCAAATCAGCAAATTTCTTACGTACCAAACCAACAAATGAATTACCATCAATATGGCAATGGGATTAAACACAGGACACACAGATACCATCCGTACTACATTCGCGAAGGTATGATTTTGAAGAAAATATGATATATAATGATAATGGTGGTGGTGTTTATGGCTACGATGAGAGAAAAATTTTTTTTAAACCCACAATTTTCTTAAATCTTTACATAGAAATAAGAAATACATACGTGATGGTCGATTAAAAATAAATATTTTTAGATTTGTCTATAACTCATGTGACAAAATTTGAGACAGAATCCTATTTATAATTATGTGCGTCACATATGATCTACAAATGATTTGAAAAGTCAAGATATATTTATAGGATGAGCTTTGTCCAACTTGGTTACCTCAAATATATTCATTATTATTTATAATATAAGAAAATATGCAAAGAAAAAATTCGATGAAACAAATACTATGACAAGAATAAAACTTTTTTGTCGAGAATATGAAATTTTGTCGCGAATAATGGACTTTATGCTTAAAATCTGTTTCTAATCTGATGGCCTGGAAAGGAAATAAAATCATGAAAGATATGTTATTAAAATCATTATACTTTCGCGAAAGAATTTCGTAAGTTGGATATTCATAATCGAAATATATATATCGAAAAAGACTGATAAAAATAACGCGTCACTTCAGTTTTTCGTCTTGAGTCTTCGGCATTGCGATCACACGGTGGTCACGTTGTAAACGCAAAGTCGGCCAAATGTTTTCGTAGCTGATGGCCTTTTAGAATTCCCTCTTCTGTCACCGCCCGCCACGTGCTGTCATCCCACGGTCCCCCCCAATAATCCAGCCCTCCGTCCCTAGCACCGCCATGTAGCAGCCTATTCGCGTTTTAGCTTTTAATTAATTTTCGATTCTGTGTGCCCGAGCGTGCCCCGCCTTCCACTGTCTTTCCTCCTCATCCTCCACGTTTCGTCTCTATGAATATCAAAGTAGTCACCCGGTTCTGCGACGAATCCGCCATTTTATGGCTCCTCGTTCTTCGTTCTTTGTTTACGATTTATCAAAACGTTGTTTAAGGATTCCTAGCGCTCTGTTATATTATCAACGATTAAAAATGTCATCCCTTTGCAAATAGCTTTAAATAATAAGTGAAAAATCGATCGATATGAATAACACAAATAAGCGAAGAGAATCATATTCGGTCAAAAAGTGTAGATCTCGATGCTTCATAATATTTTCGCTTGCATTTTACAATTTCTAGCTGCTTTAAGTATGAATACTTTTTTTATTACATCATTAAATAATCTGCCAGAATTGACGGATCCAGAATTGATAAAATCAGGATATTATGTAACATTTTTGTTCAATGTGGAGGTTATATGGCAAACCAGCTCCGCGGTTTAAAGTTTTAAGGGTCGACCCGTGCAAAACCACGAGGGAAAATAGTGTCGGGTTACACAATGCGTCTGCCTCAAATAAAATTTTTTTTAACGAGAATGACGCAAATAAAATTGCGATTAAACGATGGTGGAAATTTTACCGACACCGGTGCGCTTATTATTCAGTCGACTACACGTATAATTGTGATTAATTACCGTCAATTCTCTGGCATATCAGTGATATGTTGCACCCGAGATAAATTTCCGACGCCGTATTTCAGCAGCAACGGGCATTTCGACGTTATCTAAATCGGACATGCATTTATTTGTATTAATTTACTGCGCGCACTTTCCCGCGCGGAAGTCTAGATACATCGAGAAACAACAAGTAATAACGTGTTCATAAACGCCGTTAATTATTTTCACGTCGCTGCGTATTTTATTGTGCACTGTAAATTAAGCACCTTACTGACATCCATTAAATATAATCATAGTTCAATAAATTTTCTCTTTTCTTAGATCTTTCGTCAGATTGCATATATTTTAAATAAACGGAGAAAGTTCATTTATTTAATTAGCTTTGAATGACCTTAGCGAAATCAGTTGGGATTTCCTATTTATATTATTTTTTATTTTGTACGCTTTAAATACTTCTATTTAATACTTAAGTTACAAAATACATAATTAAACGTTATGAGTGTTAAATTAAAAAAAAACTATTACAGCATACTCTGTTAAATTCATAATATCAAATCATATTCAATTTAATCATTTCTATAGATCGCTACTACTTTATATAATATATCATTAATTTAACTAAAACAATGAAGTTAGACAATTTAACACAAGAAAATATATTAAATTTGATTCTAATTTAGTTCATTATTTATTAAATACATACGTTAATATGAACATTATTTACAATAAAACTAAGTAATTCAACTACACACAAAAATGGATTGATTTACGTTTTGACACATATGGTAGTAAAAAATAACCAAAATGTCATTTAATTGAAGAGAACCATTGTTTTTTTATATCTAACAATATAGATGTAAATAATTTGCAAAGTTAATGTAATGAATATCTTCGTTTTCGATTATAATGCAAAAGATTTATCCACCGCGATCCGAATTTCAGACATAGGGTAAAATCAGGGATTATGGCATAGGCTACTAATATGGAATAGTGGTTTATTTTTTAAACAAAGCATTGCAATCTGGCGGCAATTGCTGAAAGCTATTGCAACTGTTACCAAACATGTCATAACAAGCAATGAACTCCGACCAACCGTTTTGCTACAATTAACATTTATTCATTTTTGTTACGTCAGAAGATTCGGCAGCTTTTTCTAAAAAGTGTTCTCACAAACTGAAGGTTAATTTTTTTAATGCTTATATTGCATAGACGCTTTTAATAATGTTGCATGAACAATATTATGCAGATTAATTGCTATTTCAAACTTGTTTATTGCTACGGAAAGACTTTATTTGTCATATGACGACTCAGGTAATGTGGAATACATCGAGGGTTGAGAATATGGAATAGATTCCATGCATGTTAGCAACTTATTCGTGATCAGATTAGGTTAGGTTAGATTACAGCAAAAAAATATCAGCTTATTTGCGATTTTTTATTTGTCCATGCGTAATAACGTTCGTAATGATGCTATTATATTTTCTGTGTTATTGTACAATAAAAATTGAACAGCTTTCTATTTTTCTTGATCAGTTTATTAGCGTTTTCGATTGGGCAAAAGTTAGTGCGCACCAGTGCGCACTCAGTTCACACCAACACTGGACGAGTTCCATGGGTTGCACTGAATAGTGCAAGTTCAAAAGAATACGCCAAGATTTTCAGTGCTAAAGCTGAAACTCATTTTTGTTCACTTTGAAGCAATGTTCAACAAAATGTTACAAAACCACAGTAAAAGATATTAAGAATAGGGACAAGACCCCGTTTTTAATTCAACTGCGCAGATTTGCTTGTCCCTATGTATATCCTTAACAGTGATAAAACGTGCACTGAACTGGCACTGTCAAAATATCTCGTGCCACTTAGTGCGCACTGAGTGCGCACTACGCGAGTGTCGTGCGGTCAAATGAACACGTGACACTAGCCAAGTGCGCATTGGCACTGCCAATCGAACACGCTCTTGACACTGAGTGCAGCCAGTGCACCCCAATCGAAAACACTATATATAAATAAACAAATTTGGACTTCATTTATTGTGTTATTTATTACTATGGTAAAAATTTCATCGGTATTCCATATTACATCCCATTTTTTAGACCCCCCCATTTTCTCACTTTTGACTTTTTTGTTAATATTGACGTTGGACTTAAATTTTGACGACTTTCATTTATTGGATGTTGTAGCTAACATATTCCACAAGAGTTTTGTGTAAATTTAAAGTCTTCATATGCATTTATACCGGAGCAATGTTAATTTAAAAAAAGCTATTCCATAATCCCTGCTTTTACGCTATATATGCAGGTGTATCGGCGGATTGCACCATTGGATTGTGCGTGAAAGAGATCATCGTAAAATTTTGTTAGTGGTCCATTGACTTACGCAGATCTCGACGAAACGGCGAAACGTGGCGGGCACGGAAGAATCCAATAAACGCAAAACGAATTTACTATTAGGGTCGCGTCTGATCTCGTTGCAGGCCAATGAGGCGGAGCAACCCTTATATCAACCCTCCCGGTATCGCGTCTCACTGACGATAATAAATCGAATCATACTCCGAGAGTCAGCGGGTGTTTGCCGATCCATTAGGGTCGCTTAGCTGACTGTCTCTGCTTAAAGCACGATACGGTTGTCAAGATTTTTTGTTCGCCCATTTAAATCAATTCTAAATGAATCCTAAACTGCTCTCGCTTATCATTCAGTAATGCATAATTTTTAACAATTTTTTAAAAATTATATTTGATTCGAACAGAGAAAGGTAGTGCAGTTGGCATCTTCATTGAAAATAGCTGATATTTCAATGTTATCGTCTTAAATATAGCGAGTGATAGAAAACATTTCTTCCCGGAAATCTTAGGTTCATTTTTTAATCACAATTTAGATTTACAATGTCGTGCTTAAAATATTCAGGCGCCAAATTAAGTGCACAAAACACGGCTTTGAAAAACTTGTTCGGCGGCGCCTTGAGTGTCAAGGAAGCGAGCAGAGAGTCATAATCGGACAGCCATTGTCTTGGTTGTAGAAGTGGCTTTCACTGGGCCGATGGCAAAGGCCGTCGTTAACAGTAGCACCTACGCCCACTCGACAATCAGAGCGTCCTCTCAAAGCTATTCTCCACGCAATGCTACGGCAGGGAATACAGCGACTATAGACACGAAAAGATTCCAAATCAAATGGGATTTGTTCCACGAATAATTCAGTATGCGTAAAACCGCTATAATATAGGAAGCTCTTGAATCAACGAATATAAGTAAGTAATTGAATTACAGAATTATTATAAAAAATAAATGATAATTTGTTTACCGATTTTTGTATAACAATCGTATTAATAGTGCCTTAATTTCCATGTTAAAAGCTCATTTTTAGTAAAATAGATCATATCAAAATAGATCATAACTAAAATTGATGTTAGACAGTGAAAATATTTGAAAAGAATGGCGTCATGTATACAAATTGTAACCACGTGATCACACTGCTTTTCATGTCTCGTAAAGTGGCATCTTAATGTCGATAATATTCTAAATAAAATGTACAGATATTTTTTTGAGCCACGTTATTTCGAAAAAGACGGTGAGAGAGAGATTGTTTCATTCTAGAATTTCCATGTGTCCATAATCAATAGCGGTTCCGTGCCGGAGGCGGCATCCAAGATACGGATCATAGATCAAACGATCGCGGGTGTGTCGCGTCCGTCACACGGAGCCATGACGGTAATACCGACCACCGTGGAGTTTGTACATTGTGAGCTCGACGCAATCTGTTCCGTGGATCTACTCTGGTGCCATACTGGTAGCCCACTCGACCAGTTCGTTAGCCAATCACGCAGGTACCGTCGTCGTCGTCGTTCGTCGTCATCCTCTTCATCCCAGGTTCTCTTCGAACCCGAGAGGAGCACCCACGAGAGATGCGATTGATATGACGTTTGTTTCCTTCTTCTGGACCGCTCCTTCCTTTAGGACTACAGTTACTTTACTTTTGTCGTTGCTCTCATTGGTAAACTATCGTTTCGTATCGAAACGCTTTCAATCGAACCTTAAGCTATATGAATATATATTTATTTTGATAGTTGATGAAGTTGATTGATTCATTTTTCTCATAAAATAATTTTTTGTACACAATAATTACACTGTTAAATTCATGATGTTTATCTTTATGATTATTAAATTTATTTACAAAATTCTGATATTGCCATTCTTATCACATTAATTTTCTTTCACAAGATGGCCTTTCGACTAGACAACATCACGTTCAAGATACACACCAAGGTATACATCAAGTATATCATTACTACAATTGTAACTTCCACATTAACATAGACAAGTAAAATAATTCTAGTATTATCCATGTAAGATGATTGTTATGTCATTGATTAATCACTCAATTGCGACTATATAAAACAGAAGAAGTTTTTTAATAACTACATTTACACAACATGTACAACTTTATAACTGCTTCTGATGTATATATCATAAGTTTAATCACAATTTGAAGACCTGATATAGACTTTTCTTTATTACCCACTTCATATTTACTGAAGAAGATCGAAACGTTTATTTTACTCTTCGGTTTATATTGCGTTATATTATTCATAATAGAACGATTACGCATGGAGAGATATCTGCCTGTCGGCTTTTATTGGCACACATTATAATATTAATTGATTTACTCTGTGGAGCCTTATTCAGCTCAATTGTTAAACAATTTGATTCAAGAAAATATATTAAATTGGACTTAAATTTAGTTGATTATTTACTAAGTGCATGCGTTAATTTACGTTATTTACTTTGAAACCACAGAAATGGATCGATTTATATTTATACACAAAGTGTGAACATTAATAATAACAAAATGCTGTTTAACTCAAGGAATTGGGTTACATTGTTTCTTTGATATATAACAGTGTATAATACATATATTTTTTAATACTATATCGTATAAATAGACAACAGTTACGACATGTTGTAATAGAAAACTTTTCTCTATATATGCTATAGAGTACAGATTATAAAATTAATTTAATTTCTCTAATTACTACATAGTTGTTCAATTAAATTTTTTTTTTTTCGTAATCGGTTTTACTTCAATTATTTTTGTTGTATTATTATCCTTTGTACTTTTATCGATTTTTTTCTTTGTATTTGTCACATACGTTTATATACAGTTTCTAAGGGTTCCTTCGGAAGCTTATTTTTTTCTCGGTATGCTATTTCGTATTTTTAAATCGCTATTTTGCTTTTTGTTCTGCATCATATCTTTCCCTGCTGACACGAACTTTCTCTTTTTTGCATCTCGATGGTGTAACTCTTTTTCTTTATTGTATTCGGTGAGTGGAGGACCTTTCAAGTATGGCGGACAAGAGGAATGGAAAAGGAGAAAGAGAAAGCATTGATCGTCTTGAAAACAGCTGCCTCGCGTGTCTCCCAAGTCTTAACAGGACGATTATAGACGTATACTTACTTTACAAGGCGGGGCTTCACCAGTCTCTCATGAATGACCCTATTCTCTCAATTATTCAACTCGTATGACCGTCGGTCATTCGCTACTATGAAATTGGATGAAACTTTTGCTTTGGAAAAAAAAAAACTTACAGGTTTGAGACTCGTACAGATTAGAGCGCATCTTGATCGACTACTTCTGTCTTTTGCCTTCTTGTTTTTTTTTCTTGTTAACATCACGAGTTCTCTGCGCAGAACAACACGAAAATTCGGCGCATAAAAATACCTCGCGTGGCCGGCGGCCCGGCGAATCCTCCGGACTCCGGATTCCACCATTCCGTCTGCGACTTTACGATCCGGCCTCCAACCCGGAGACACTAGCGAAGCGCAGTTTTCCAGTCGCTCCTTTTTATTGGTTCGCGACGAGGACAAACTGTATATACTCGCCGGCATGCTTGTCGAGGGCCAGCATCGTCGTTTTCAACGGCAGCTGGGAGCGAACCGCGACTTTGGTCCTCTGGATGCTCGTGTATTCCGGGGTGTATTCCCTCCCTCTCTCTCTCTGTCCCCCTCACCGGCACCCCCGTGACCCCCTCATAAGCGGATTACGTGGGTCCCGAAACGAGCCAAGCGAGGCTCGATGGCACGAGGAAGGTAGCGTGGGGTGGGTCGTAGGGGGGAGCTGTTCAAAATTACGCTATCGCGACCTCGCAACGCTCACGCCCCTCCGCGTCAAACCCCCTTTGCCATCCTACGAGGCAACCAGGCACGGCAACAACCCCCGTCTTCGTGCAAGACATCGATGTCACAAGCGTTCCATATTTGAAGACATCGGCGTCGGTCGTTCTGTGCGAACATATTGAGATCTCAATATCGAATCTTGTTTCGCGATAACGGTATAGTTTCTTTGACGGTTATAACTTCCATTTCTTCCTCTTTCAATTACCGCTTTTTGTGAAAAAGCATAAAACCGTTTACATTACGAAATCATTGATTGATTTAATTTGAATCGATTTCGTTGTCGATACTATACTTCCTCTTGCTCGTATCTTTATAGCAATGAGCCGCCGAATGTTTATAAACCCCGTGTGATAGAATTTAATTCAATTTCTAAGAATTGTAATCTTGAGCCTTAAATAGCTAATTAGAACTTTTTTTTTTAAACAATATAATATATTATAGGACCATAACGCCTAAACGGTCTAGCTGGATCTTAATGTTTGTATGATTCTTATGTGAATTTATATATACTACGTGTGTAGTTCCCAGAAACACGCGCCGAAATGATTTTTCGGTCTTAAAACGCTAACTCTATTAAACTACCGCAGTAATATTACGAGTTAGATTGATTAGCAATTTAACAAATTTTTGATGCTTATTCGCATCTTCGAAACGATCTTAACTTTTTTTTTAAGTACTTTTAGATTAAGAATTGAAAATATTTTTATTGCTAATATTATTGATAACAAAAATATTTTCAACTATTAATCTAAAATTATTAGAAAAGGAAAACTTCTAACGAGCTACTTGTGGCTGAGGAGTGACTGAGAATTCTATCATGGATGCTTTCAGGGAGCTCACTACCGCGCTACCAACGCTAACGCTACCATCTCTGTTCACGGAGCCAAGATAGTGCTAGCGAATACAAGCTCTGTGAACAATAATAGTGTAGTGTTTGCCCTAACCATACCACATACGGCAAAATGTAGCAAGAGCAAGATTCTTTAGATTCTGCTAGATTCTTTCGTTTTATGCAAAAACGCGTTGAACTAGTCTAATTTTATTGATTTTTGAGCTAAACTGTATAATTACAAAATATTGGACAACCATAAACTTATAATTTTTTGCTTTAATGACATCCGTTGGACTCAATTTTAACTTATAACTTTCCTGTAACTCTTCATCACGCAATTCCATTTCCACGTAATCCATTTTAAAAGCTAAGTATAATGAATACTATTGCGATTATTAATTTCGAAGTATCGGCCAACAATGTTCACTTCAGTATTCACTACACTATCGCTGTTCATGGAGCACACGAACGCTACGCTATCAACACACTATCTCTTTGGTGAGCATTTGTAGCGCGAGTCATAACGTCAAACGTCAAACGCTACCAACAATAGCATCACGATAGTGTTTCATAGTGCTATCAGTTGGCTCCCTGAACAGCGGTAACACTACATAGCATTGGTGGTGAGCTCCCTGAACGCGCTCCATATAATTCACTGTTAAATTTACAGGCTGCTTTCGTTTTGACGCTTATAGCGTTTGTGAGCATCAATTGTCCTTGTTTAATATTTAATAAACAACCAGGATGAAATGTCGCGTGATAAGCGCCAAAGCGAACCCAGCCTTAATGTCAAATTGTATCCAATTTGAGTTTTTTCCTTTTTAATCATTTCTGTGGATCGTTACTGCTCCTATTTAATATGTTAATTTCACCAAAACAATGAAGTTAAACAATTTAACTAAAAAAAATGTATTAAATTTAACTCAAATTTAGTTTATTATTTACTAAATGTATATATACGTTAATATGGATGTTGTTTACTTTGAAACTAACCACAGAAATGAATTGATTTATATTTTGGATACATATGGACGTCACGCCGATCACGCGCTTTATTTATAAACATTCGGCAGTTTGTTGCTAAGATACGAGCGGCAAAAGGAAGACAGTAAGCGTTGACAACGAAATCCATCCGAAATGTGCAATTAATCTCAGCTCTGATTTAATAGATTGAAATCGATTCGGTAATTGGCTAAGGCTAAACTTTTAATCACTCCTTTTGAACGCTGCGTAGAGTAGTTTTGAGAGCGTAACGTAGTAATGCGGATCAGATATGTACAAAAAAAAATTTCTCGCTGAGATTTATAAACGTAATAATTAATAACGAGCGCTTCCTTCCCTCATGTTGCAGGAATGAATCAACGCAAGCAACGTCGCGAGAGGACGACCTTCACCAGAGCTCAGCTGGATGTGTTGGAGGGACTATTCTCGAAAACGAGATATCCGGACATCTTTATGCGAGAGGAGGTTGCCCTTAAGATCAACCTGCCAGAGTCGCGAGTCCAGGTAATTATTTTTTTTTCGTTTTTTTCCCCTCTCGTCCTGTGCTCGCAGATTTTATAGCTTCTAAAATATCGTTGTCAACGATGTAGAAATAATAATGGAGGCAGACGGAAAGGTCCTCTGAACTTTCAGCGAGTAAATCGCGCTCTTCACGAGTAATCCGAGATTGCCATCTCGATTTCGCGTACGGTATGTTAACTTTACGTTTAAAGTCATTGCATTTTTTGCGCGTCAAATTGCACGATGTAAAAAGCGATCACGATACGCAACGAAAACGAGAGAGCGCGGAAGGGAAGCGGGAAAAAGGAACGAGAGAGACGGACGGGAGCGCGTTTCGTGCTTCGGCAATCGCGGGCGAGATTTAAGATATTTACACAGCGCGATGTTCACGCCCTACGTCGTTCCATTTGCCATTGTCCCAGCCCCGCGTCTCTTACATTGATAGATGTGCCGACGAGCTCGTTGACGCTTTTATTGCGGTTCCCGTGACATCTTTATTTCGCGGCGGGGTGTTACCAAGTCACGATCGCGCGGCTCTTCTCGTGCCTCGAATACTGAGCTTCAATTACGTCCAACCCCCGCCCCCGTTGTTTGCATGCAACACACAGAGAAGTCTCGCAATACGCGAATAGAAAAAATGAGGTTATTAATCTAAAGGTTTTGAAGAATTGAATATTTGAATATATTCAAACTTGCATTATACGTTTCTGTTATTAATTATTAGTACACACGATGATTTTCTAGTCATCATTTTTACAAGTATTTATTAAAGTGATTCTTACACAGAAGTCACGAGACCTCTGTCGAAGATGAATTTTTCTTATCCCAAATTACGATTAAAATATTAAGGAAATATTATTTTATTTATTATAATGTTTTAAGAATCAAATCGGGCTCTGTACGCGCCTTCGCAATTTCATAAAAAAAGAAGCCGAAAAGATCTCAAACGCGAAATATTATTTCTACGAGACAAAACACGGTTCCTTATTTGCATCGTGAGTAGGAATAAATCATTTTATTTATTATAAAATTTTTAAGAGTGAAATATATTATAAAATCCGGCTTTATAGAAGGCTTCAGAAAGAATGATTTTGCTGAAGTATCTAAAAATTTAACTAGATACAAATTTGAAAGTAATTTTGTTGAACCGTCTAAACAATTACGTAGAAATCTCAAGCATAATGAGCAATGCTGCAAAAAGTTTTGACATTTCAGCAATCAGTTTGAGCATCCTACATAATTATTTTTCAACAAAATTATTGTCAGAACTTTAATTAGTTAAATTTTTAGATATTTGAGCAAAATCATTCTTTCCGTGTAGCTTCGTAAAACACAAGTCAACACGAGTTTTATGGCAAAATATTTCTTCTACAAGACAATATACGATAGAGTGTAGATATATATCTACATCAGAAATGAGATGTAAATGAGGTTTCTCATTTCTCGTCACTTTTGCCGGCACTTAATATCTTTATAAAATTATGTACTTAAAAAAAAAGATAAAGATCATTATTTAGCCAAGTGCTCCTAGTATTTTAAAGAAAAGAAATACGCAGGACACGAATCATGTAACTCCCTCATACAATCATATATACTAAAGGTTAATAAACTCATTAGACTTTCGATTACAGTTGCGTCGCCATTCACGGCGATTTAACTTTCCAAGACTCAATTTCCATGCTTCTATCCTACAGATTTTACGATTCCGGTAGCTTAATATTTCTTTTACGTACATATCCGTATATCTATGGATTTTCATATATAATCTTTTTTATAAGTCTTTAAACTTTTCTTGTGTATCTTTACTTAATAGATTTCGCTCATAATCTAGTGCGTTTCTGTTATTTGAGTCCGTTTGAGTTCGACTCTTTCCGACGACTCTTTCGCGCAGATATCGCAGTATCGTAACTGGAATCGTAAAATATGTAGGACAGAAGCGTGGAAATTGAGTCCTGGGAAGTGAAGTTTCCGCGTGAAGTTAAGCCGCTGTGAATGGCGACACAACTGCAAAAGGGTGTATCGCATACACGAAACACGTGTGTGTATACCTACGTGTAGCACAGCGAAGGGAATGCAATCGACGTATACGCAGGATGTATACTATATATCGTATACAGAACGACTGTGCACGTAGGGTGTCTATGCGAACGAATAATATCTGGAGGAGGGATGCTATCTGAAAGTTTTAAAGGCAGGGGAAGAGTTCAGAGGCTGGAAGATGGCTAGGGAGCAGAAGTCTGATGCAGGGCCATAGGTGTGTGTATGGATAGAGAGGTACACATGGTAGAGCGGCGTGCGAGGTACAACATATCGTTGATTTGTTCCTGGATTATAACCCCCGACTCTGTCTCATAGAGCTCGCGCAAGAGCTCTATACGCGCTTCTCTCTCGTCGAGAGAACCACGCAGCTGCGTGCAACGCGACCGATGCGATGCAACGCATCGCTGAATGAGTTCCGCGTTCATCGCCGTTCGTTCGTCACTTACGACCCGAGGACAAATCGGAAAATGTTGTCTCTCGTCGATAGGAAAAAAAGAAAAAGCTAGGCAATCCAGCCGCACACGACGGTTCTGCGTGGCTAGAACTATTGCAAAATTCTTCGATCGTTTTATTACGCGGCATTTTTTGCCTTGCGATATTTTATACTCGAAAATCTGTGATACGAAATATAATGAGGACTCTCTAAAATCTTTGGAGTGGAATCTAACTCTAAAGAGTGAAATTTCACTCTTCAAAATTGAATCTTTTTTTCAATATCTTTGATTCAATTTTCACTCTTTACCACTCTTTAGAATTAGATTTCGTTTAAAGATTTTAAAGAATTGAGACAGCATTAATTTAAAACAAATATCTTACATGTTGGAAATCTTCTATTCTACTTTTTAATGGCGGAATTACAGTTTTAAAAAAATTTATACGTACATTTGTCAATTGATTACATTTGAATGATTTATCGCGTTTTAAAATAAATATGGTAAAAAGGAGACATACATTAAATTTTCACAATTATCATATTGATATTTTCACGGTGTTGTGAAATAAAGTAAACATTTAACAACACATGCAGCGCGAGCAGAACGTTCATCACGTTCGCATTAGCAAACAACGTCGGCGGCTCTCGCGTGCTGTTTTCTCCATCAATCCTGCGTGCTGGACGATGACACGTTCCCGGATGGGTATCGTCAGTAGGGCCATATTAATAGTACAAATAAGAAAATATATTTGTCATAACAGAGTGTCAACGCAGCTGCGCCGCCTCCCCCTGGCTACTGGGGTGGTTTTCCGTTCGCTGGATGTAAACCAGATGGTGGCGCAATTTGCACCTCGGCCTCACCGACGGTCTCTCGTGTGTACAGGCGTGAAACCGTCGGTGGTTGCCCCCGGGGGTCTTCGGATGCCATCGTGGCCTGTTTGGTTGGTTTTTGGGGGTAGCTCTCTCTCTCTCTCTCTCTCTCTCTCTCTCTCTCTCTC